>NW_023464310.1:0-11278 GCF_013731165.1 Rhagoletis pomonella
TGTATGATATTTCCAACCAAAGCAAAACTATCTTACTAAAGTATGTACGATGCCAAGCTTTTTATGCCAGGTAGCCGTCGGGCAAAAAGCGACAACCAACTAGTCTGGAACCTTTGGTCATGGCAGTTTTCTGAAGCCAGTCGGATACCAGCCCACACCGGTAAGCGGTCATGGCACCACATGAATAGATATTTAGATATATTTTAAAATGAAGTGTGCACCGCGACCTTGTGATCTATTGTTCTCTCTACTCTTCACAATATTCCTTCATTCGTGGATAGGGACTGTAAGTGCTTAAGCTGTGGCCACATTGAGCCTTCTCCTAGGTCTTCTGCAGACTGCTTCGCGCTCGATGGGAATGTGTAATGATGTCTCGCTGTTCGACTCGCAGAACCGGCATATTTATTGCATAGCGGTCCGAGATCGACGCAACCTTTGTATTCTCTCAATCGTGTCCTCTTGCTATATCCTCCCAGTAAACTCGTTGCCTGGCGCATTCTTTCCAAACTATGCCAGTTTACATCCCTCAGTGTGTTCCTTTCCCGCTTAAGCTCTTGGTTAACAGTTTTAGGACCTACTCCCAGGAAGGGCTCGGGGTCAACTGCAATGATAACTGACACCTATCTTGCGAGGCAGTCCGCCGCCTCATTACCTTCTATTCCCCTGTAGCCGGGTACCCAGGCTAACTGGATGCTATTGTGACTACCAAGCGAGTTAAGCTCCTCAGTGCACTCAAGTAGTGCCGAATAAGTTAAAAAGTATTTTTAATATTGCAATTATTTGGTCTTTGCTAAGCTACCATTAATGATTTTAAACTGTGCTCTTAAGCCTTTAAAGCATTTGTTATAAATATTTGCATAACTTACCCAAGCATCCCTACGTAAACAAAATTTCCTATCTCTTTTTGTGTTCTTCACTACCTTGTCCGTTTGTTTAGTTTCAAACAATATGCACCTCAAACCAGTTTCACGTCGAACAGCTGCTTAACATTGCTTTGTTTTCATTTATTTACTTTCTTCCCGCCTCCAATAAATTCATGTAGCTCTTAAAAGTTGCGCACTTTATAGGCACACAAACTTGGTCATAACTGCTACACGCCGCTACAGGCGATTCTTGCATTTGCAATCACATTGACTTTAATACAATTTTAGTTTCCTTCTTTGCTTAATTTCCGTAATTCCGGTGTCGACGCAATGTCGAACGCCATCTTGAAATAATTTAATTTCCTTTTGCGGGAAGTATAATAAAAAAAGTTATAACAGAACGAACAACCAGTCAAGCAACCATCCAGAAAGCCAGCCAGTCAGCCGACAACGGTGAAGTTATAGCACTCAGTTGTAACAGTAAATTTTTGGCTTCGGTGTAAATAAATTGAATTTTGGCCAAAAAATAAGTTAATTTTTTGTTTTTGTTACATTAAAGCGAGCGCATGGAAGAGACAACGAATCGACACTGTTGTGGTGGTTGAATGTAGCCGCTAGCGACGTCAACGCTGCGCCACTGCAACGCAGTCCCCCAACTGTCATGCACTGCTATGTACCGCATTGCCTCTATATGCTTTTTTCTACCACCTTTTGCGCCACCCGCCTACCACTTTTACCGCTGCTGGCGCCGGGCGCAGTAATTTGAAACTTTCCAAAAAATGTGCGTGAAATTCCTTTGTTTTCGCTTTATTTACCACACGTTAGACATGTTTTTATTTTTTTTTTATTTCTTCTCTCTAGCCGTAAGCGACCCCAAAGTCAAGCGTGCTTTGCGATGAGTAACATTTGTCCTGCCACATCCTGATTGCGCGCTGTCTGTTTTGCGTTGATCTGGTGCGCCAGTGCTTAGCTTGCGGCGTTTTTTAATTTTCAAGTTTTTTCTTTCTATTTCTTTTATTTCTTTGTAGTTGTTTTATTTAACTGCATATTTCTTATCCTTTTCACCTTGGCAGTGCCAGTCATCCAGTCAAGCAGTCAGCCAGCCAGCGAGTCTATCCCTTGTGTTGGCGTCTCACGTTCGCAATGTTTAAATGTCTCGTTATGTTTGCCTTTATTTTTCTCTTGTGGTTCCTGCTCGCTGATACTCTTAAACAATGCATGGCGAGCGCATTTTTTTCGACAAGTTCCCTTCACGCGAAATTCGGCTTGATTTTTTGATGATTTACAGCCCCAGCAGTGAGGAACATTATAAAAGTCCCGTTAGCCAATGTCGTGTGCAACGATTGTCTGACGTGACTGCCTGCGAGGTTTGTGCATGTCGAAAAAACATGTTCACCGAAATTGTTGGCCACAAATTTTATTCCTGCCTTTAAGTTGCAGCCACTGACACTCACTCCCCGGTGGATTCCCCTATAGCGCTTGTCTCACGCGTGTGTGCGTTACAGCTTTGTATGCTTGCGCTTACAGATACCTTTAGTATATGCATTGGCGTGCGTGCTTTTACTTTTTGCCTTCTGAATGCTTTTATTGTCCCTTTTCATTCAGCCAACCACCATCCGTATAGACACACCTCAACACATATGCGCCGTGCACCCTTACAGGTATTTGCTTTTAACCGCTTGATTTTCGAGGGTTTATTTACATTTGTTCTTGACCACTTTTCCACTCAACATTGGCCTGTTCTGTTTTCATGCTGCGCTCATATCATCGTGGTTGGAGGTGCGCTTTTGTTTTCAACGTGCAGCGGAATGCCCAAATCCTTATTTTACTTGCCATATAGCATATCGCTACATTTGCTGTTGTTGTTCAGATCGCTGCTGTCCCCCTACTTGTTTTTTTTTTATACCATGCCATGCCATTTGCCAATTATATACGAAGTTGGCTTTGGCCTTTGCTTTTGCTTTCAATTTTATTCATTGACAAACTGCTGTACTCTCCCACAATCCCACACGATATCGCGTTCGCGTCCGTATTCACCATTATCCATTATGTATGAGTTGCGCTTGTGCTGCTCTGAATTGCTCTTCAGCTACTACATACTAGCAGCACTCCCTTTTGTTTTGGTTTTTCATGTATTATTTGTTACCGGCTATTCGGTCCTCGTTGGTGCCTCCCTTTGCTCGTTGATTCTTCTAACAATTGTTTCCACTTACACTCAATTGCAACAGAAACAATAACAACGACCACATGAATAACAAAAACAATGGCAACATATATTAAACAATCATAGGGTGATACAAGAGTGATGTAGATCTTTGACAGCAAATATTTGTGATATGTTAATGTTTTTTAAATTTTTTCAAAGAATTGGTACTACAGGCATTGGCAAACTTAGTCATGGAGCGATACTTAGTTGAACAACGCGTAAAAGTGATCAAAACGTTGATGCCGATAAAAAAAAAAACTCATAAACGTTAACAAGCAAAATTGCACCGACTGCACGAAAAAACTATGCACCCACAACGAATTAATGTTTGGTATGGTTTTTGGGCCGGCGGAGTCACCGAACCGTACTTCTTTGAAAATGATGCCGGTAACGCTGTTACGGTGAACGGACGTTATCGTGACGTGATTTAGTACATGGCCTAGGACATGGCCATGGCCACTTGTCACACAGCGCATGAAATAATAGCCCTATTGCGAACATCTGCGCTCTTATTGAATCACCCTATACAACAACTATTGTACAACAAACCAGAACAACTTGCTCCTGTTTTTATTCACAAGCGACTTTTCGTAGATGGCGGCAAAAGTATGGTTGTCTACATACAGTGTGATGAATTTAAGTATTTAAGTGGGTGAAATTGCATTGAATTATTAAACGAGTAAGGAAATGGTCTGTTGAATAAAATATTTCATATCAGAAGTCTTTAAGAGGAAGAGAGACTTGGAAATGAATAACTACTTCATATTTCTATGGGTAGAGCTTCTTTCGCAGGTTTGCAAGGCAGACTTCTCTACTAGTTAGTCTGACAGAGATGTAGAAATATATATTGACATATTGTGTAAGCGCCAATCTATTATTATTATTATTATTATTAGATTGATAGTAGACGGTATCTCGTTTAATTAAAGCAAAGCGCCTTCTATTGACTGTCTACGGTTCCGTCAGACGATGTCTATCTGCAAACACTATAAATGTATTGTTTTAGAAGCCAAACTATATAAATCTTAAGCTAACGAAAGAGACATCATTTCTGGAAGTAATTTTTGATCCAAAACTTTCCTTGAGAAATAATGTTGCAAAACGCAGTAGGAAGTTTTCCAATTTTTCTAAAACCTGCAAGTAGAATTGAGGAAGACTGGGTACACAAACCTACATTATACCCGAAATGTATGCAGTGGTTGTAAGACGTGTTTTTTTGTAACGGTAGCCATCCACTCGACCCCTCAAGTCACGTTGGACACACTCTTGGACATTCCACCAATGGCTTACGTATACGGGCTATGTCTTCGTTTTGGGCAGAGTCGAAGGCGATGAGAGAGGCTCAGATATATTAGGTCCCGAGACACAAGAGCGATTAAGGAAGTAAGGAACGGGGTAAAACTATGTAAATATTGTTGAATATAACTTGATACAAAAACTCTGATATTTCTGTTGCCACAGCTTGAGAAATGGGAAAGAAAAGCTGCTGAAAGCAGGTGACCTAAACAGGACACATGAAGAGTATCACGATCAGTCTGGCTATTGGTTCGAAGAGCTCAGGACAAGGAGCTTTCTACCGCTTTCACTCAGTGAAAAAGGGCGAAAAAGTTAAGGAAGAGATATAAAGGCACCCAGACCTGTCATAACGTCAATAGACGACTTTCGATGTTTACAGAACGCAGTGAGCACCTTCAGCTCCATTTTAGGAATAAAAATTTCTTGCTTAGCCAACACTTCCTATTTGGTTGCTATCGAATGCATCACTTTAGCAGACACATGCTTAAAGCCGAACTACCGCAAAGGCACAAAAGAAGACATCATGTGAATCTTAATGGTCTGATTGAGTAGTACGTTTGCCAACCGCTGGAGTACATACAGGTTTTGTAATAACATTCGTGGAAAGATATCATCAGAAACCAACTGCCTACCATAGCAGACAACAAGATCGGACAACAACAACAAGAGCTTTTCATTAGGGAAAAACAGAAGCCAGCTCCTGATCCAAACAAACAGGTTTAGGGTTTCTCCAAACGACACTAGCAAATGGATTAAATATATTACTCGGAGATTTGGCGTTGCCTGTTCAGGGGTAAACGCTATAAGGAAAAAGTATCGTATAATTTAAATGTTCTAGAATGTGCAGGGATCTTATAAAGCTAGGTTGGGTATCACTCCTTTGTATACTAAAGATTCATTATCATACAACATTTGAAGAACTTCATACTAGCTCATGGGTGTGTTTTTTACCCTATGCGCTGAACATGTTCAAAGGACTATGCAAGCTTTTGACGTCTAAATTCCTATATAGTTACGAAGTCAAACTAAAAAAAAAACAGCAAAAAATTTCACTTTCGTATTTTTATAATTTTCCCTCCAATTTTCTACCACTGTACAATGGCGTCGTCAGCGCTGCGGTAATCGTTAATTGTAGTCGTCATCGTTAGAGATCGCATCGTCATCGCCATCGCCAGCAGCTTAGTGGACGCCATCTTCCAATTAAGTCGTGCACGTACACCGTCGTATGCGATAATACTTACATACTTGATTTGGAAAACTGGTTTTTCTTCAACACACAACAGCGAGTTCTGTAAGCAACTGCAACTTGAAACGCGCTAGGCATGCTGCCACCGCATTCCCCCCAAGTCCATAGATAGACACACTCAGTGGACACAATAAACTCAGTCGTTTATATACAAGTTACAATTCACCATCATCATCATCATCATCATCGTCATGACAGTAATAATCATTATCATTACACTTTTTGATGTATTGTAAATATTGTATTTGTATGCAGGTTTTCGTGTTTGCATTTGTTGTGTGCCTGCGTGCTTTGGTTCTCATTTGTGGCCTCACATTTTCCCCTCACACCTTTCCATTCAACATTATCCACTCGTCCGCTTATTCTGCCCCACCGCACTGCCATTTGCGTTCATTTTGGGCCCCAAGCCAAAGGCTTTCGGTCATTCTTCCACTTCACTTATGACCATCCAACTACTTGAGCAGCATCGTTCGTTGTTGCTGTTTAACGCTCTTTCAATACTCCAGTCTTTGTTGTTTGTAGTAGTGCTTTTGTTGTTGCTGCTGCTGCTGCTGCTGTGGTTATCGTTTTGTTGCGGCGGTCATTTGTGTAAAGCTATTTGGAATCCCTTCCTGTTTCCTCTCACCACACACACCTCTCTCTTTGAATCGCTCTACCTTTTACCCTAAATTGCCAAGCGTTTGGTCCGTCTTCTTATTGTCGTCGTCGTCGTCATCATTGTCAGGTTCGATTGTCCATTGCCATTAGTTTACAATTGTTGAAGGTTGGGTTTTAGTCCCTAGTCGCAGCTTTTTCGTTTAGCCACAAACGTGTAGAGTTCACTAATCTTCACTCTTTAATACGAGTACTTTCCGTTTTTGTTGCTGCTGCTGTTGGTGTTGCTTTTTGTTATTGGCCTGATTTGATTCAGCCCATTTGTTCGCCTATTTAGTTTAGGGTTACCAAAGCGTTGCACTCAATTGTTATTTTATTGCCATTGAATTTAATTAAGCTCTCATGCCGGCCAAAAGCCTGCTGTGGCTTAAATTCCATTCCGTTGAATTGTGCAAAGTTTGCGAGAAAGGAACCGTAAGATAAATTCGCCGAATTTAGTTTATTTTTGATAGTAAAAGTATGTGTGTACGTGTGCATATATTGCTTTAACCATTCTAATTTTGTATGTAAGTAATTGTGGCCCTTTTACGTCAGCATAAGCTGAAATGATTTCGCAATTTGGCAGGCGCTAAGCCCACTGCAGTAGACAATTAAACTAGCGGTAGTATAAAGAAGGTCTCACGTGCATTAGTTAGTGGTCTCTCGTTGGCTATTAATTTCGTAGAGATTGTATGTTGTGTTAATGCAAGCATACAAAGTTTTCTGGATATTGATTACTAACCAATCACTTTCTGCTAAGCTTCGCCAGGAAGGGTTTCGGAGGTGAGAACATGAAACCACTCGAAGGATAGCTCTTATCAACCCAACTCCCCCGAGATGTTATCAAGGACACCATCAGTATTGTGTAGAAATTTATTATATGTGAGTGCATTAGGATGTCGTCGTAGTCACTAGGTAACCACCCAGCTCATCGCTTTAATGTTCAAGCTTTCGTTCTTGAAAAGCAACCTGCATTATTGTTCGATCCGTTTTCCATGTATTGATCACTCTCCAATTTGTCGTAGGTATACCTGAACTCTCGATTCCAGCTTGATCCGATAATATCCAATCTCTCTCCCTGGGTCATTAATCTTGGGCTTCAACAGCTTTCTGGGCGAGGTCCGATCGTCGTCCGCAGATCTACTATTGTTACAGGCAACTTACTTGCCCGTGCCATCAGCCTAATATTAAGTTCGGACAGAAATTTAATTGAGTCAATTCGCCTTTTAATTGAGCTACCGCACACAGTCAGCTGCTCGATGGGCTACAGTGATGGAAAAGTTGGTACAATCGTACCTTTATTCAGTTTGAAAGTACATTCGGTACAAACACACCATTTTAGGTACATTAGGTAAAACGTTGGATCGAAGAAATCGGCGGGAAGTGATTCACCTTTTCGAAAACATAGTTTTTTCTCTACCTGCTCGAAGAGATTCTTCTTATAGCTAAATTTGTTTAGTTTGAATCCAGAAGTTGATATGGTATCGAAGGGAAAGATTATCCACTTACAGCTGATTGTTATTTGCTCAATGAACACACCTCAAAATTAAAAATGCTCATTCAATTAGCACTAGATTAAGCACTAATCCAGCAATTAAGAATTGATTTTTTTTATAGTAAATGGAGTTCAATTAGCCTCTCAATTGAGAAAGGTTGGCTAATTGCTCGATTAGCAGCTGTCTGAACATACTTTCAGTCTTTACATGACAGCTTATTCTTCTTAATTTAGCACTACCAGAGTTGGACCATTTCCACTGATATCTAAGGATCCTTCTTTATTTTTTTTTCATCTATGACGCCAATGGCCTTCGGATATTTTCGGTACCGTTACTCAAGCTACTTTCCTCCACCGCTCGTAGTCGCCTAGAGGGCTGCATTTATCCATATGATACGATGTCTAAATCCCGACTGATTGACTTTTCTCTTAGAATCTGCTCCTCCGCTTCCACGAACTTCTCCTGATCCTTCAAATCGGCGAAGTGTCCAGACTACGATCCGCTTGTCGGACTTGGTTGGTGGCTTTTGAGTGACGAAAAGTCCTTGGCCCTAATACAGGCCTTTAAGCTGGCCTATGCTCATCGGCTGCTAGCTCAACAGGCGTTGTTCGCTGGGTGAGTAGTGCGCTTACAACTCAAGAGAAAGAACGTCCAGTATTTGCACAGCAGGCAGGCCTTTGGGTTCACCGGAAGAAGCCTTTGGACTTGCCCTACCGGTGCGCAACATGACACTAACATTGACGGATGTGCTTTCCTTCGTTGCATCCTTTGCAATTAAACAATCCGAAATCCAGCCTTTCAGGTAGGATTATTCTATAGACTAGCCTCGCAAAGTAAATTATTTCGCAAGGAGAGCGGGTCTCTGAATTTAGAGATGAAAAGTGGACAGTATAAGAGGAATGTAAACAAATAAAAACTAGTTAGAGCTGAAAAGCACTGATGGGATTTTAAGCTATTTGAGCAATCTATAAGGTTGTGGCAGGATGTTTAAAGCAAGTTGTAAATCATACGAACTATCAGTTAGGGCACAGTCCGGAGGGGTCCTGCTCATCAAAAAAAATATAATAATATTAGCGATGAACTTCAATAAATTATTTCATACGCTATTTGTGATGTAGTTACAACCACATCTTAAATAAACAAATTATATAATCACCAGAAAATCGCTTTTATATCTAAATTGTTACATACTTATAGGCGTTCCATTTACGAACTCTTCTAGAAATATGCTACTCACTGTGCGTTTGTGGTTCCCAATGGGCAGTTGGTCGTCAAGTTATAGTAAAATCATATCATAGAAATTCCGCGAAACATATCATTATTAAATTAATAAGAGCGTGGACTGCAGTTAGCGGAGAGAAAGCCTAACAGAATTGAGACTTGCGTCACTCTGGCCCAGTTACGGTCTGGATAATGTAGCCATCTAAGCTCCTGCCTATCCAGACTCGACTCCGACATTCCAAATGTGTGGGCAGCATGTAGAGATTGCCCTCACGACACCAACCACCTCTTCACATGCTCATTCAAGCCTAGTCAGCTAGGTTAGGTTAGGTTAGGTTAGGAGGGCGTGTGTGGAATATTCCATACTTTCACTCGGACAGTTCCACCTCCGCTATCTTGCGCAGACTTCTGAAGAGGCGTGAACCTAAGTGCTTGAGGCGCTTCGTCTGTAGACCTGAACATCGACACAGAGAGTGGTAAGTTGACTCTTCCTCATCCTCATCATGGCGGTCTCTGCAGAGAGTACTTGTTGGTATTCGCCACCGTTGGAGCATTGGTGCTATAGCACATTGTACTGTGATGACGCCGGTAAGGACTCTTACTGCAGATCTACTGAGTTTCAGTATGTCCCTTGTCTTTTTCCTACGGTGTTGCGACCAAAATAATCTTGTCGTCTCATAGTCTTCCCGTTTGTTCCACAAGTCATTCGTCGCGGCCACGGTATATTTATCAATTTTACTAACGTGATCACTAAACGGTGGTTGTACGGAGTTATCCGCTTCTGCTATTGGCATCTCTGAGCCGCATCTGACCATCTCATCAGCCGACTCTCATCCCTTCAATATCGCTATATCCGGGGACTCTGCATAGAGAGACGTTGATACGGCTCAGTGACGCCGACGTGGTGCGACATTGCCATACAATTCCCGATTTCATTTAATTCCATTGAGCCCGCCACCTTTATTTCATTCAGTATTGCTGCACTCCCGAAATTGGTTTCCTTCCACGCATTGGCTTCCCTGAGCCTGAGAGCGCTCAGCTTGGTCAGCTAATACCCCTCACCCTGTGGTCCAACCCCGTCCAAATGGCACGGTTCCTGGGCCTACCGTTAGTAGAGCTTGACGACAACGATTGATAGACAAACCAACTTAGGAGGAGAAGTAGTTTAACCATAGTTTTTGGATTATCAATTTATTTACACACTCAATTTAAAAAAGGTGTGTGGTTTCTCACAAAATCACTCTGTCTTTCAGTTCGATAGAAGGTCTAAGGCTTCCAACTTTCAATATGTTACACTTCCGTTATTAAAGCATTATTTCAGTGAGATTTTTACTTGGCTGATTCGATTTCCTCATTCCGAAATTAAAGTACTAACCTTAAGTTTCCTATAAGCAAAATTCTCTATCGAAGCAAATTAATGCTAAAAGCTTACCAAATAACTTTCTTTTTTGTCGTTAAAGCTGATTTCACGGTGCTCACTTAAATTCAAAGTAAACAATGCTGTGTACTTACTTTTTCCATATATCTTCCTACGCTTTTACTGTCAACACCTGTGACTGTTGGCTGCTGACTGCCGACTGCTGGCTTTTGCTTTTTGACTATTAACAATTTGGCCAGTTGGTGAATCTGTGATTTTTTGTTTTTCCATGCTGTACTTGTCGTTGTCGGTTAACTGTTGGTCGCCTGATTGCTACTGTCACTGCTGTCGCTCGTTGTCGTGTTGACATTTCATATTGCGGTTGATTTTATGCTGATTTTGTGCGGATTTTGGTTGAACAGCACACCTTGATGCTGCATTGGCGAATAACGGCTCGCGGCTGGCGGTTAGCGTAAAGTGGTGTTCTGCACTAACGTTGCAGTTTTGCGAATTTAACGGTTATGTGGCACAAGAATCATACAAGTGCACACATAGTACATCAATAAATAATTTTAAAAATTTAAAGACACAAATACATCCCTTACAAAAATTTGTGGCATTAAAGTCTCAAAGGCGCAGCAACCAAAGAGCACTCGTCGGCCACCAGCTGTGGCTTTAATTAATTTAATTATGCGCAAAAGTTCCACAGCTTGCCGTAACAGGATTGTAACCCTTTAAATTTTACGTTGCATTTATGTAAATAAAACGACGAGTAATGAACATGAGAATGAAAAATGATATACAATTTTTTTTTTAGTCGGTCATTAGCGATATAAAACCATTTTTGAGGCAGCCAAATACCTTATCAAAAAGTCACAAAAGCTCGCGGAAATATGTAAAATTCGACATTTCCATCATTTTTCTTTTGTTTACTCTTCATTCGGCTTTACTTGTTTGTTT
>NW_023464311.1:0-3013 GCF_013731165.1 Rhagoletis pomonella
ATACATACACACTTACACTAAACAGAACGCTGGCGCTACAGGCATCAACATGTTGCATGCGTGTGCCTGAACGATGCTCCAAAACGTAGTCATAACTTTGCAGCTCTAGAGCCCACCTAGCGATTCTTGGGTTTACTTCTTTCTTATTCAGTGTCAATGTCAACGAGTTACAGTTTGTAACTATCCTAAATTTTAGGCCTTGTAGGTACACCCTAAATCGTTGGAGTGCATAAATTATCGACAAGGTTTCGAGCTCGAAGCTATGGTATTTTGATTCAGCTTCACTTGTTCTTTTTGCGAAATAAAATACCGGATGTAACTTGGCATCACGTTTCTTTTGCTTCAAAATCGCCCCAAAACCCTGTTGCGCTTGCATCACAATGCAACTCTGTTGGATCTAGTGGGTCGTACAAGGCTAATATCGGTGCTTCCAACAACTCTTGTTTTAACATTTCGAAACTCATATAGAAAAATCCCTTACGAATCTTCGAAAGTAGGAACACAAGCCCAGAAAGCTCTGCACTGAGTGGACCTTGGTCGGAATGGGAAAATTTTTTATCGCCTCAAGGCCTTTTTCATCTGCTCGAATACCATTTTCCGTGATGGTGTAACCCGAGTACTTCACTTCAGACTGGAGAAACTCAAATTTGTCTAATCTGAACTCTAATTTACTATCTACTAATCTCCGAAAAACTTCTTCTAAAATCTCTAAATGTTCATCTAACTCTTCGGTAGCTATCATTATGTCGTATAGATATATTATCACCTTGTTATCTATGACCATATGTGTGAAAATCTTCTTAACAAAAAGCTGAAACGTTGACGGAGCATTTTTGACTCCAAACGGCATGCGTAAAAATTCAAAGGTGTGATAAACGATGTAAACTTTACTGCATCTGAATGCATGAAAACGTGAAAGAAACCATTTTTCAAGTCAAATTTGGTAAAAAATTTCTTTTTGGCTAATCTATCAAATCGTCAATCAACGGGATCGGATAATTATCCTTCGCTGTAACCTTATTAAGCGTCCGATAGTAAACACATATTCTTATGCCACCTGTCTTCTTTCGCGCCAATACAATTAGTGATACGAATTCAGACTCACTCGGTTGTATATACTTTTTTTTCTAAATATTCGTCTAATAAGTTTTGTAATTCGATTTTCTTAGCGTATGACAATCGTCGCGGTGGGCAGTTGAACGGTTTCACATTATCTAAGGTCAACTTCATTTCGCACTTAACCTTTGGTTCAATGGGGCGCTTTGATTCCAAATAGTATTTGTCAAATAATTTATAAAATTTTGGCTTATAAAAATGGTCTATATTTTTACCAATCTTTATCGATAATTTTTCGTCTTTATCATTTGGTTCTAACATCAGTAGTTCATTTAATAAATTAACATTTTCGAGTGATTCTTTATCAATTTTGTTTTCAATTTCCGAGTCATTTACTTTTTCACCTGACTGTTGGCTGTTTTGTACGCATTCATTTGTAGCGTTAATTATAACAGTAAGTGTTTTTTCATACTTATTTTTCCAACCCTTACTCAGTTTTTCCATATTTTTTATCCATTTAGCATTCATTTCTACTAGAACAGCCTCACAGGTCCTTGTCCCAACAGCAAAAACGATAAAGTTAATATCAAAATATTTGTCGTATATTATAATCGAACACAAAAATTTTCCATAGGTTTCTACTTTTGACTTGTTTAAACCAAAATATAATTCATTTTCATTTTTCAGTAACTTTAAATCGAATTGATTGCATACTGCTGATCTTCGTATATGAGACATTCTAGGAAAAATATATATAACCTTGGTTCTTAATAAAAAAAAACATAAAAGATCTTACGTATTCGCTATCATCGACTAGCTGGACTCGGTTTTGCGATATGGACACTCTGCAACTCGATGTGCCATGCTGCCACAGGCGTAGCATGCCCCTTTCTCCCTCTTTGGCTTCGCAGTTATAACACCGTTTCGTGTTACTCATTTGTGTTGCTGTAGCTGCTTCAGTTCCCCTTGACGCCACTCTCGATGCATTCTGCTTTAGACTTATTTTGGAGAATGCTTGTAATAGCTGAAACTTTGAGGCGTAACACTGCAAATAAGATTGGTTGCGTAGCTGCTAATCTGTTATACCTTCAATTAAATAGTCTAGTAACTCATTGTCTTCGTAGTGCAATGAATTCGACAGCGATATTTTGTCGTTGCAATACTGCGCGAAGCTTTCACCGGCTCTCCACATCTTTGCCTCGAATTTATGACGCAGCAGCGGTTTGCTTTCCTTTGCACCAAACACTTCTTTCATTTCCGCAAGTAAACACTCCAACTCTTCCGTCGCAAAGTGTGGTTTGAAGTGTATCCACTGTAATGCCTTTCCTCTTAGCTTGCTAAGTAGCAAGACACGTTGAATGTTGACGTCAACTGCATATGCATCGCGTATACTTTTAAATTGAGTTAACCAGATGTCAACACATGATTGCCCATCATATTCAGGCACTATGTTCAAAATTATATCAATCGAAACTTGTCCTGAACGAAGTGGTGCTGTTTCGTTAACACTCACTGTATTCACGTTAAGTTCTGCAAGACGCCGCAGAATTTGTATCTCCTTCTCCAACACCTGTTTTTCTCGCACTGCCAATTCTTGCTTCATTCGTTGTATTTGTTGTACTGTGTTTTCATCACAATCGTCGTTGTCAACACCACCGTCGCCGCCACATGCGCTGCCATCGCATTCATTGCTGTTGTTATTTTTGCCTTGCATTTTTCTCGACGCCACGATTTCAAAACTGTCATCGGCTTCCAACGGACACCGGCCACGCTCGGCTACTGGAACTTCGTTTAACCGAATGACCAACGCATTTTTTGGGCCGCTTGTTGGCAAATTTAACTGCTGAAGCCAAGCGCGCAACTGCTCAGCCTATATTCATTAGCACATATGTATTGTTTCCATATTGCCAAGAATGATAGAATACAAGATTGCGCCGATTGCGGCAGAATTCGTGAG
>NW_023464311.1:3113-3552 GCF_013731165.1 Rhagoletis pomonella
ACTTTTAAATTGAGTTAACCAGATGTCAACACATGATTGCCCATCATATTCAGGCACTATGTTCAAATTTATATCAATCGAAACTTGTCTTGAACGAAGTGGTGCTGTTTCGTTAACACTCACTGTATTCACGTTAAGTTCTGCAAGACGCCGCTGCCATCGCATTCATTGCTGTTGTTATTTTTGCCTTGCATTTTTTCTCGACGCCACGATTTCAAAACTGTCATCGGCTTCCAACGGACACCGGCCACGCTCGGCTACTGGAACTTCGTTTAACCGAATGACCAACGCATTTTTTTGGGCCGCTTGTTGGCAAATTTAACTGCTGCAGCCAAGCGCGCAACTGCTCAGCCTATATTCATTAGCACATATGTATTGTTTCCATATTGCCAAGAATGATAGAATACAAGATTGCGCCGATTGCGGCAGAATTCGTGAG
>NW_023464311.1:3652-11273 GCF_013731165.1 Rhagoletis pomonella
TTAAGAGCATATCCAAGTCAAAAACGAAAGCACAAACTAAGAAAAAATATCGATAACAAAAGCGATAATAAAATCGATAACAAAATCGATAAAAATATCGATAACAAAATCGTTAACTAAATCGATTACAAAATCGATAAAAAATCGATTACAAAATCTATCGAAAAATCGATTACAAAATCGATAACAAAATCGATTCCAAAGTCAATAACAAAATTGATAACAAAATCTATCAAAAAATCCATTACAAAATCGGTAATAAATTCGATAAAAAAATCGATAAAACTATCGATAACAAAAGCGATGGCAATATCGATAGCAAAATCGGTAAAAAAACCGATAAAAATACCGACAACAAAAGCGATAACAATATCTATAAAAAAATCGATAAAAATATTGATGACAAAAGCGACAAAAATATCGATAACAAAAGCGATAACAATATCGATAGCAAAATTGTTAAAACAATCAAGAAAAATATCGATAACAAAACCGATAAATAATCAATAATAAAATCAATAACAGAATCGATTACAAAATCGATAACAAAATCGATAAAAATATCGATCATTATATCGATAAGTTCCGAAAATATCGATAGCAAAATCAATAACAACATCGATACAAATTTCGATAACAAAATCGGTGAAAATATCGGTAACACAACCGATAAAAATATCGATGGCAAAATCGATTAAAATATCGGCAACAAAATCTATAAAAATATCGATAACAAAATCGATAGCAAAATCGATAACAAACTCGATAAAAATATCGATAACAAAACCAAACAGATCCACATTAACTGAAACTTTCATATGTACGTATATATGCATTTACATATGTATATACGCTGCGATCAAAAGCCGCATTATATACGCATACATACTTTTTGTCTCCTTCCCACACTTCCAACATATGCACGTGTTTGCAAAATGATGAGGTGATTTTGTATGGAAAATCATTTATGCCCATATATTTGAATAAAATAAACATATATAGAAGATATCAACCAATACTTGCCATATACCAAACGAAAGGAAAACTCTTGAATTTTTGATTAAAGAAAACAAAAACAAAATCATTCGAGCGGTTTTCGAGCATTTTGGTAATGAAAAAAATTTGCAAATTTTTTCAAAAATTTTTTGCCTTAAAATGCTCAATATTTGTTAAATTTATATAAAATTTGTACCCGATAATATTTCTACTGCTCCAAAGAACCTATATCCCGAAAATGAAAGTTATATATGCCAACAATAAGTTGCTAGAGCACTTTAAAGGCTCAAAATTGACCCCAAAATAAGGCAATGTTTACCGTTGGTTTTACGACAGAAACCGAATTGGTTATTTACAAAAATGAATCTGTCGACAGGTTTGGAATTTTATCTTTGAAACGCCACACTTTTCTTTGAAATCGCTTTATTAGTTCTCGTGCAATAAGCGTTTTTGTGAAGCTCTAAAAATTACAACTACAACATTTGAACATAGCCCCCATACCTTAAGGTAAGACGTATTCTACGTCAACAATACAAATAGGAACGAGTTAGACAAAAGAGTGTATAACAGCACACATATTAATATTCAATAAATAAGGCAATATGGCACGGTGGAGAGAATACAGAGGTGGCGCCGATGACGATACCGCTACTCGGCTCTCAGTTATTTTGACAGAATCAGCTGTTTTGGTGACGTCATAGTAGAGAAGACAGCAGTAGTGATGTGCTGAGTCAATACTTTTAAGTACCCAATACTCTCGATACTCGGTACCGAAACATTTAGGTTTCGAATAAAAGCGCACATAGGCCAAAAATATGGAAAAAACGCCTAACAAAACCCGAATGTAAGAGCCAATAGAGATTTTTTACTGATTCAAACGAAAGATGTATATATGTCGGTTCGATGCCATAATACAGAAAAACCCTTACTTGTTTGAAGCATTTTTGTTCCAGATGAATCGGATGATATCATTTTTGTAGGCCTGGGACAGATTCTGTAACCAGTTAACGACAATTTTCGAATCGGTATCGGTTTTGTCGACGTTTGATATCAAATATTTGTAAGTCAACAAGTGCGATATCGATCCGAAACTTGTCGCTAACTGGCTACAGAATCTCTCCCCTGAAAGGCTTCTCTATCCGTCAAAGTATTTTTCTTGAACCTTGGATCGACTAAGGTTAAAACTGATAAAATAATATTTTTCTGTGGTGATAAGTTCAAGTGTTTTAGCCGATATCATATAAACTAGTAATGAAAGTTTTTTCTAAACCTGAAATGCATATAATGGCGAGGGTTTAATGTAAATAATCGGTATCGGATACCGAAAAGGAAGTATAGGGTACCGAAATCTTTTTTAAGTATTGGGTACCGAGTATTGGGGACAATTCAGCACATCACTAGTCGCCCTCATTCTCGCCGCTCTCAGTTGTCAACTCTACGATGACGTCACGCTAAAATTACTCTCACGAATTCTGCCGCAATCGGCGCAATCTTGTATTCTATCATTCTTGGCAATATGGAAACAATACATATGTGCTAATGAATATAGGCTGAGCAGTTGCGCGCTTGGCTGCAGCAGTTAAATTTGCCAACAAGCGGCCCAAAAAATGCGTTGGTCATTCGGTTAAACGAAGTTCCAGTAGCCGAGCGTGGCCGGTGTCCGTTGGAAGCCGATGACAATTTTGAAATCGTGGCGTCGAGAAAAATGCAAGGCAAAAATAACAACAGCAATGAATGCGATGGCAGCGGCGTCTTGCAGAACTTAACGTGAATACAGTGAGTGTTAACGAAACAGCACCACTTCGTTCAAGACAAGTTTCGATTGATATAAATTTGAACATAGTGCCTGAATATGATGGGCAATCATGTGTTGACATCTGGTTAACTCAATTTAAAAGTGTACGCGATGCATATGCAGTTGACGTCAACATTCAACGTGTCTTGCTACTTAGCAAGCTAAGAGGAAAGGCATTACAGTGGATACACTCTAAACCACACTTTGCGACGGAAGAGTTGGAGTGTTTACTTGCGGAAATGAAAGAAGTGTTTGGTGCAAAGGAAAGCAAACCGCTGCTGCGTCATAAATTCGAGGCAAAGATGTGGAGAGCCGGTGAAAGCTTCGCGCAGTATTGCAACGACAAAATATCGCTGTCGAATTCATTGCACTACGAAGACAATGAGTTACTAGACTATTTAATTGAAGGTATAACAGATTAGCAGCTACGCAACCAATCTTATTTGCAGTGTTACGCCTCAAAGTTTCAGCTATTACAAGCATTCTCCAAAATAAGTCTAAAGCAGAATGCATCGAGAGTGGCGTCAAGGGGAACTGAAGCAGCTACAGCAACACAAATGAGTAACACGAAACGGTGTTATAACTGCGAAGCCAAAGAGTGGAGAAAGGGGCATGCTACGCCTGTGGCAGCATGGCACATCGAGTTGCAGAGTGTCCATATCGCAAAACCGAGTCCAGCTAGTCGATGATAGCGAGTACGTAAGATCTTTTATGTTTTTTTTATTAAGAACCAAGGTTATATATATTTTTCCTAGAATGTCTCATATATTCTGGAAGCCCAATCAGCTTTATACGAAGATCAGCAGTATGCAATCAATTCGATTTAAAGTTACTGAAAAATGAAAATGAATTATATTTTGGTTTAAACAAGTCAAAAGTAGAAACCTATGGAAAATTTTTGTGTTCGATTATAATATACGACAAATATTTTGATATTAACTTTATCGTTTTTGCTGTTGGGACAAGGACCTGTGAGGCTGTTCTAGTAGAAATGAATGTTAAATGGATAAAAAATATGGAAAAACTGAGTGAGGGTTGGAAAAATAAGTATGAAAAAACACTTACTGTTATAATTAACGCTACAAATGAATGCGTACAAAACAGCCAACAGTCAGGTGAAAATGTAAATGACTCGGAAATTGAAAACAAAATTGATAAAGAATCACTCGAAAATGTTAATTTATTAAATGAACTACTGATGTTAGAACCAAATGATAAAGACGAAAAATTATCGATAAAGATTGGTAAAAATATAGACCATTTTTATAAGCCAAAATTTTATAAATTATTTGACAAATACTATTTGGAATCAAAGCGCCCCATTGAACCAAAGGTTAAGTGCGAAATGAAGTTGACCTTAGATAATGTGAAACCGTTCAACTGCCCACCGCGACGATTGTCATACGCTAAGAAAATCGAATTACAAAACTTATTAGACGAATATTTAGAAAAAAAGTATATACAACCGAGTGAGTCTGAATTCGTATCACTAATTGTATTGGCGCGAAAGAAGACAGGTGGCATAAGAATATGTGTTTACTATCGGACGCTTAATAAGGTTACAGCGAAGGATAATTATCCGATCCCGTTGATTGACGATTTGATAGATTAGCCAAAAAGAAATTTTTTACCAAATTTGACTTGAAAAATGGTTTCTTTCACGTTTTCATGCATTCAGATGCAGTAAAGTTTACATCGTTTATCACACCTTTGAATTTTTACGCATGCCGTTTGGAGTCAAAAATGCTCCGTCAACGTTTCAGCGTTTTGTTAAGAAGATTTTCACAGATATGGTCATAGATAACAAGGTGATAATATATCTATACTACATAATGATAGCTACCGAAGAGTTAGATGAACATTTAGAGATTTTAGAAGAAGTTTTTCGGAGATTAGTAGATAGTAAATTAGAGTTCAGATTAGACAAATTTGAGTTTCTCCAGTCTGAAGTGAAGTACTCGGGTTACACCATCACGGAAAATGGTATTCGAGCAGATGAAAAAGGCCTTGAGGCGATAAAAAATTTTCCCATTCCGACCAAGGTCCACTCAGTGCAGAGCTTTCTGGGCTTGTGTTCCTACTTTCGAAGATTCGTAAGGGATTTTTCTATATGAGTTTCGAAATGTTAAAACAAGAGTTGTTGGAAGCACCGATATTAGCCTTGTACGACCCACTAGATCCAACAGAGTTGCATTGTGATGCAAGCGCGATTTTGAAGCAAAAGAAACGTGATGCCAAGTTACATCCGGTATTTTATTTCGCAAAAAGAACAAGTGAAGCTGAATCAAAATACCATAGCTTCGAGCTCGAAACCTTGTCGATATTTATGCACTCCAACGATTTAGGGTGTACCTACAAGGCCTAAAATTTAGGATAGTTACAAACTGTAACTCGTTGACATTGACACTGAATAAGAAAGAGTTAAACCCAAGAATCGCTAGGTGGGCTCTAGAGCTGCAAAGTAGAGGTGCGTAACTCAGCACTGTGCTGAGTTACTGTGCTGACTCTTAGAACTGTGCCGCACGCTCAGACTCACCTCTGAAAAAATTTGTAACTCAGTAACTCAGTTTATGTGCTGACAATGTATAGCTCAGTGTGCTACAGAGTCGATATGGTAACTCAGTTGATGTGCTGACACTTGCATAGCTCGGTGCGGCTTGCATTGTTTAGAACTGTGTCGATGTGGTAACTCAATTGATGAGCTCACACATTCACACAATACGATCTTCCAAAGAGTACCATAATAGATGGCATCACTAGACTAACCATCAATTGAATATACGACTACCAAATTTATAAAGAAGCAAGGCGAATAGCCAAGTTATGCATACTTGCACTGCTATACCATTTTAACGTAAAAATCAAAACCAAACAGAATTCTACATGTGAAGTGCTGTGCGTTGGGTAACCTCTTACATGCATAGCCCATTTAACAGATTCTTATGTGACAACTCTCAAGCAAAACTAAGTAGGGAATTATTTTGCAAATGAACTCACCAGTTGAAATCAGCTTTGTAAAATTTTTCCGGCCAGCTACGAACAGAAGCTAAGGATAACCTTTTCTAAATCGATTTCGATTACTAACATCATCAATAATTTCGATGTACATACCAATTGTGCGATAGCACACTTGTGTCAGCTCACTGTGCTGACTCATTAAAGTGAGTTGGAGTTACTGAGTCAGCACACGAAAATTTACAGAGTTACCCACCCTTACTGCAAAGTTATGACTACGTTTTGGAGCATCGTTCAGGCACACGCATGCAACATGATGATGCCTGCAGCGCCAGCGTTCTGTTTAGTGTAAGTGTGTATGTATGCGTCTGCCGGAAGTCAAAAAATTACCTAACGAGAATTTCCTATTACTACCTAATACTTCAACACTCTTATCCCAGTATTACTAACATGGTGTGAAACTTCACCAACCCTACGGCTCGGTAAGGCAGTTAAGGGTAAGGATGTGAGTGTGTGAGTGCGGGAGTATGTGAAAGTGGAGCTTTGGGCATGCGCGAGTTGATGAGGATGATCGGTTCTTCTCAGCGCACTCGTCCCTATAAAAGGCTCTGCGCCGCGCCAACGGGATCAATAAAAAAGTGGTGGCAGTGTAATAAAATGTTGTTTAAGAATACGCGCAAGTCGAGTTAACAAGTTTAAAACTAGCAAAAAAAAAAAAAAAAGTTGAACAAGTTAAGCGGTCTTGCAATATACCGCCAACTATACGCTATACGATCCTGACCAGCAGCCGTGGCAGAAAGTCCATGGAATCTAAGGACAGCGCCAAATAAAATCGAGCAAAGGGCCACTATCCGCCGTGGGTAAACTGTGAAGTACCACCAGACCATGCACTCCTGGGTTACCCCCACTGCCACTCCACCCATCTTACAGTCATCCACAGCAGCACGTCACTGCATACATACATAGGTCCGAGCCGAAAGTCAGTAGAAGTTGAACTACCAATTAGTGATCTTGGCCAAGGTCACAGCTACCAACTGCTAGCAAGCACAACCACAAAGGGTCGCACATCGGATCAGCTGATCTAGTGATTTTATCGAGTGCAGGTCAATGGCCACTACACATATGTAGTTTAAACATATGTACTAAGGTAGCTGTGTATACATGGTGGGCCCGGAGAACCAGAAGTAAGCGTAGCAGAGTAAGGAGCGCCAAAGCGCTGGAAGCAACGATCTTGTTGGAAGTGTAGCAGAGTAGAGTAGCAGAGTGGGAGCGCTAAAGAGCGGGAGCAAGCGAGCAGCGCAGCGAGGACCGGCGTCAATTGGAGCAGAAGCTCGACAGCGTCAAGCTTCCAGCAGCAGCGCCGCCGAAAGTGGGACGGTTGCAGTCCATCAATGTCAGGGAAATTAACTAATCTTTGGGTTGTTCTTTTGAAGTTATATTGGAATTAATTTGAAGTATTTGTCAATTATGTTGTTAGTCCACAAGCTTTAGTACCTACATAGTCGCTTTTTGCCGTTTTCAATTTCATCGATAATTTATAAGTTTTTTGCTAATTCTCACCATTTTTCTCTTTGCTTATTACTCACCCACTTCATTTAGCTTACCTCGTTCTATGGAATTCCTTAGTTTCTGTGCATTTTCTGCATTTTTGAGTATCTTGTTATTCAAGACACGTGGTTAATTTTTTATGATACGTTTTTTGAAGAGAAATACTTACTGAAGTATTTTCCTTTCTTAAACAAAAAAAAGGAATCTTAAATATCTGAGTAGTTTTGTTGTTGGATTTTTTTTTGTCACTTAGCCAAGTAGAATATTTCCTTCGGTTATATATCTCCATACTATTATTTTCCCGTCAGGGCTTATTAGTTTTAGTTA
>NW_023464312.1:0-11272 GCF_013731165.1 Rhagoletis pomonella
TCATTTGCTTGAATCTAGGGCAGTTTTTGTCGGATGAGGGATGTGTGCCGCCACAGTTGGCGCACTGGTCCCGAGTACATGTTGTTGGTTGATGTGGGGGTAAATTGCACCCTTCGCAGGTTGCAGCGTTTGAACAGCGGTTTTTTGTATGCCCGAGCCGCTGACAGTTGCGACAGCGCATAGGGTTGGGAAAATAAGGTTTGACCTTAACTTTGTACCATGCCACATCGAGGGTTTCGGGAAGATGATAGAGGTCGAAGGAGAGTACCATTTTTCCTGTGGGTGTTGCTTTACCGTCCTGCATGTTAGTGAACTTGTAGATACTTGTTACTCCTTGGCTTTTGAGTTCTTCTAAAATCTCTTCCTCCTTTACGTTAATAAGGCAGGGTGCATACACCGTGCCCTTTACGATATTGAGATTGTCGTGCAGTTTAGCAGAAACCTAACAGAGCGACATAGTTTTTAAGAATTTTTCAGCAACTTTTCCATTCCGAGCTAGGATCAGGAGAGATCCGTCCCTCAGTTGCTTGATACTGTCGACTTGGGTTGATATGGCGTCAATGCATTTTTTTATTACGAATGGGCTCAGTTTTGCGAGGCTATTGTCTGAAGAGGAAATAGTGAGGTATTTGGGATGGTTCAGTGGAGCTTGTTTTTTATTCAGGTTGGGAAAGGAAGTGACACATTCTAGGGAATCCTCGTGATCACTTAAAATCGAAAATCTGTTCGCGCCTCTATCCGAAGGGCCCGGCGGCATTTTGTTGTTTATACTACGTCGCTTGTGATTAATTGAAATAATCGAACGATGGTACGAAAAATGAAATCAAAGAGTAAAGTAGAATTGAATGACTTCTTTAGCACAGTAACTAGCACACACTTTAGACACACGTCTATACACGGCGAGAGATAGTCGATGACTGTCTTAAAATTTAAGTTCCGTGTAAATAGGCAACCCTACGTCATATCGGTAAAATATGCTACACGTATATTCATGTCACCTAGACCTTCAATCTCTTAAACTTTCATCCAAATCCTAAGAGGTCGCGCACAGAGGTGGCCGCGGTGACATGAAATGCCTCTATACACACCTACCGCCTAATTCTGTGTTTTCTTGATAAATTTTTTTTAAAGAAGTTTCATCATGATTTTTTTCAAGTAAAAGCTTCCTTCGCATTCTGTGTCAATATTTATAAAACAAAAAGCTCTACGATTTCCATATTAGTTTAACTGATTTCCACATGAGTGGAACTGATTTCATTGTCACATATGAAAAATATGAATTTAAAAGCAAAAAAGCTTTTGACTGCCGTAGTCGAGTAGGTAGAGATGTCGACTATAATTCCGTGTGTCGCAGGTTCGAATGCCGGCACATGGAGCCAAACCTTCGTTATTTTATAAAGGCTGAAAGCTTCTTTATGTATGCCCCCAACACAGGTAATAACAAACCCAGACTATGAAATTTGGATAGTGGTGGCTTTGGCAGGTACCAGGTAGTAGAGGTGTATAAAATACCACCTCAAATTCGTGATAGTATAAAGGTCAGTTTTTATATATTTTACTCTTAATTCCTGAAATAATAACATTAGAAACCACGTCGTTTATTGCCAGACACTGAGCATGGTTCCTACCCCCTGCCAGACACCCTTAAACCATGAAAAATTGAAGTTATACTTTCGTCATAGTATATAAGCTGATTTTTATCACAGCGCACGGCAGTGCGCGCGAGTGACGAAAGCAGCCACAGTAGCATGCTGAAATGACTCTTATATACACACGAGATTTGGAAGTTTTTATCCAGACGTCCAATCGACATATTTGAGATATCGCTGGAAAGGTCTTGCAGAGTGTGTCCAGAAAATGTATTCAAGCTTCATAAACGATTAACCGGATTCTTAAAAATTAGTGTAAAGTGTTGCGAAACAAAAAACGTTTTTTGCTTTTGCCGGTTTAAGGGGACATGTGGGTACACCCGACATATTTATTGTTATTCTATAGGCCAATACCTTTCAAACGATACCTTATATATTAAGTTCCGGCTACTAGTTAGAAAGATATAGAGGTAAATGTGTTTTGGTTCGTGTCTCCACTACGAGATGCTTTGGTATGTATGTGGCGTCTGTACGTACTTTCATTTCATTTTTTTCAAGCTTTCAGGAATTAAGGTACAAAACAAAAACTAACAAGGTTTTCTTCCACGATGTTTTGATTCGTATGTCTTTGTGGGCGTGGCTGCTGTCTGAAATTCGAAAAAAGGCAATTTTTTAAACTACCACTGAGGCCGCACTACTCAGTCCATGTCATTGACGTGGATATCAGTAGAAGGGTCTTCAAACAAGCTATCTAATGCTATGTTTTGTGTTTATAAGATATAAATATGTCATAACGTTATCGCCTGAAAACGAAAAATCGGGCTGCTGAAAATATACATTTCGGGCATTTTCTCAAAAACTGGTTAGTCGATTTTATTCTAAGTTTCCACAAACCTAGCCCATAACCTTAGTTCTCATCTGGTATATAGCATATATCTGGGAAATCTTTTGTTGTGGAGATATTGCGATTCAAATTGAAAAAATGTCGCTCTAAAAAGGGTCAAATGGTTAAAAATTAACATATCCGGAGATATGAAGCAAACGTCAAGCTGTGAGGTTGTACTTTATTGTGCTCTGATTTTGGCTTTCTACTTACTAAGTTCATTGTGCTAATTCTGTGTTAAAGTAGTGATAAAAAGTGCTTATGAGCATCAGAGTGTGAAATAATTGAAGCTAAGTGAAAGTTATTGGTTTTATATTAAAGTAAATTTAATTAAATTTCACTAGCATACATTCTAATTTTGCCGAGTCATTTGTTGCTATCATTGTTGTTGTATCCTTTGTAGTTAACTGAATTCATTTTGTTTTTGCACATTTGTTTTACTCTTTTTGTTTACTTCTTCTATTCTTGTCATTCTTGTCACAGCTGTTTGCGTTGCGTTTATTAAAGGTTCATTCCTTATCTTTTTGGACTAAAATCTGAAAAGTGTCAAAATGCCAGAGCGTAGGCAAAATGCGCTCACTAAAAGAGAATAACAGGAAAAGTAAAGGAACGCAAAAAACCAAATTTTTAGTCCAAAGAATGGCAACAACAAAACTAACGTCAAATAAGAACAGAAATGTATGTACAAAACACATTCACACAAGCACAATAAACACTTGCTATATCAATTATTTTTTGCCTCCTTCCAATTTCAATTCATTTCTTTTACTTTTTAGATTATTCTCACTTTTAGCGTATTCTTTAATTTCCGTTAATTTAAATTCAGTTGAGTTTGACACTTTTCAGGATTTTGCCAGAAAAAATTCTTCTGACTAAATCTGACTACTTCGGACTGATGAGAGTCACTCTCACTGACTGTTGCTCTCTCATTTTTGCTGTCATTTCCGAGTTAAGGAACGCTTTTTGGACTAAATCTGACTACTTCGGACTTTTTCTGACTATTTCTGGGAGATAAGGAACGCTCCTTAAGTGTCATAATTACAGTGATACTCAAACTGTTCGCTACATTTATTTAAAGCTATTTACATCAGCTCCTTAATTGTTATAATTTATTTTGTTTGTCTTTTATTAACGAATGTATTACATAACTCTTTCAATATGAAGTTTGATCGTGATACTTGCCAGGTTAAAAGCGATTCTGAATGCTACTTATCGTGCTGGCTGTGTGATGGTATTTACCATCTGAAATGTGCTGGTTTGACGGGAAGAATTCTGGACGCTATTAATGATAGCAAGGGCCTTCGCTGGTCTTGCGTTAAGTCCCGGTCACCCGAAGTTGATCTTTTCAAGCTATTTAGGCAAACCAGACATGATTCTACAGAAATAGGAAGAGAATTGTCGGTACTGACAGAAAAATTTACACATTATGAAAATATGTTTAAATCATTCAAATGCTTAGATACCTTGCAATCTGTTGGGGATATCCTTGTGTCTAAACGTAAGCGTCTTCATAGTGCATCTAAGGAAATCGCTGCCGTTGCACGTCAGAATAATCTTCAGATGGACTTAATTAATTTATCCTCTCAGTGTCCTCCAGCATCAGAATCCTCAGCCTCAAAAGACCGTGTAACGAACTCTGCTTCAGATAATAAAGAGCCTGAAGTATCTTCCCCTTCCCCCATTGAAGTGGTGGCATCATCTTCAAAGCCTCCACCGTCTTCCTTATCCTCAATTACTAACGCAGAAACTCAACCCCCTCCACCAGTAGTCCAGTCTGATACGAGGAAACTAGTTGTGGTTCCGCCAAAGAAGTCAATCTTTGTTTCTAGATTTTCGAGATACACTACCGAAGACGATATAAAGCTTTACATCTCATCAAAAATTACAACTGTCGACTTAAGCATCAGAAAATTTAATTTTAATTACGAAAGAAATATTGCTTCATTTAAAATTGACGTAAATTTAGATGATTTTAATGCGCTGCTTAGTAGTTCATTTTGGCCCGCCGGAGCTTTCGTTCGTGAATTCGAATACAGGCCCAAAAAAGTAAATAACCTAGCTAATATTCCCCGTCATAACATTGAATCAAAAAACTAATTATTAAATCTGCTTTAAGTATTTATTACCAAAATGTAAGAGGCTTAAATACTAAATTAACGAACTTATACTTTAAAGGCCTTGAATGTAATTATAATATTCTTTCTTTTACTGAAACTTGGTTGAAACCTCACATTTTCAATTCAGAGATTCTTCCAAATAATTATCATATCTATAGACAGGATAGGGAGGACAGAATCGGCGGTGGCGTACTCTTCGCTGTAGACTCTTCAATACCATCTGAAGAAGTTAGTCTTCCACACATTGATTCAGTTGAGTTCAAATGCATTCGTGTACAGGCTGGAAAAGGGTCTATTTACTTAGCTCTGTGCTATATCCCTCCCCGATCTGACACATTGGTGTATTCACGACTCATCTCTTAACTGAAATCAGTTAATTTACTGACTAAACCTTCTGATTCAATGATTATGTTGGGTGGTTTTAATTTACCAAGCATATCATGGAACATCATTGACAATGATATCATACCTTTCGCGTCTAGTGCGTGCAACAACGTATTTTTAAAGGAGATGGCTGAACTCTGCCTAACTCAGGTTAATGTACTTCACAATAAGTTTGGTAAAGTATTAGGTCATGTTTACGTTGATGATGCATCTAAATCCGTTGTAAATAAGTGTGATCCACTAGTTTTGCCCGAAGATGTCTACCACCCTGCTACGGAGGTATCTTACGAAGTTATAAGTGATGGTCAAAATTGCAGTATCCAAGCATACGAACCAAATATTCGCTTTGATTTTTCGAAAGCCAACTTTAAAATGCTTAACAAAGAACAGTCTAAATTGTCGTGGCCTGCATTTAAAGAAAATATTGAACAAAGCATTGCACATTTTAACTTTACTTTACATAAACTATTTGAAAAGCATGTGCCTAAACGTATGTATGTTCCTGAAGAGCAAACACAGTTATGGTTCACTAAAGAACTGAGAAATTTGAAAAACAGAAAGTCGCGTTATTTTAGATTACACAAAAAAGCCGGTTTACACTCATACTATGTAAAATACTCACTTTTGCGTCATAAGTTTTTTGAATTAAACAAAAAGTGTTATAAAGCTTCCTTGTGTAAAACCTATCGGCGTATAATATATACTGGTTCCGTACGTCATGCGGACTGCGCCCCTCGTGCGGATGGAGGGTAAAAACCGTAGGGATATTATTAATTTGGTTACTTTAAGATATAAAAATAATATATCCAGTTCCCCGAAAAAATGCCCATTCCCCGATTGCCACTTAAACCGAAATTCCCTGCAAATCGGGGAATTTCCCGCTAGTTGACAAGTTGAAGGATGCAGCTGTACTAATCACTTCGTACATGTCTTGGAAACCACAATTTAGAGTTTTTTTCAGTCACATGCCGAAATTGTAACATTAAACTACGAGGCAATCAGACGAATACAGTTGTTTATTGTATCCAAAGTTTGGGCTGCAATTTAGTTTGGCATCCCCGGAGTTCCGCATTAAGGTAGCTATGGAACGGTAGAGGGAGTTCTCCTGATTGCAAATATATATACTTTTAGCCGCAGCAGGCTTATAGTTTTTAAGTTATTTGTTGTTAAAGTTTGTAAATTGAACTAACCTCTCGGCGCTATTTCACACAATAAACACTATATTTATGTACACACTTCGGCCAAATAGTTGCATTAAAACCCCGGCCTGAGACTTCCACTTTAATATACAATTCTTAATTAATTAATTAAGTAAAACGCGTTTATAAATGTCTTCACAAACGTTTGCACATTTCACAAACAAGCAGAAATAATGGCTGACAGTAACACAAAATGTATGCTACCATACGTTAAAAAATACACCACAAATAAGTGCGTATAATTAGGGAGTATAAGTGTACAATACGTACATACATTGTTCTTATTAAAAATAATATTAGGACTGATAGGGGTCTCACTCTTGATCATGACGGTATAATTTTTTTCGGATGGAAATAATATTTACTGGTGTTCTTGTAGTTCAAAGTACACAAATGCAGAAAACGTATATCGATAATTTGATAAATAATGCGCCGAGAGGTTAGTTCTATTTACAAATTTTAACAACAAATAACTTAAAAACTATAAGCCTCCTGCGGCTAAAAGTATATATATTTGCAATTTGCTACCCCAAAATAATTGATATCAAATAAAACACCTCTTTGAGGTAAAATTTTCGAGTGCTGAAAGCTGAACTAGAAACACAAAATTTATGATATCAATTTCGTGAAGAAAATTATACGCATTTTTTAACTGCCTTTGAAACGTACGCAAAATCTTTTATTATTTATTCGGAACGTTGCGAAATTCCGTCTACTGCTAGAAACACAAAATAAAAAACAGAACTTTTGATTCGATTACTCGAGCAAGTTAGTTAATCAATTATACGAGTAATCAAGATTTTGATTACTAAAAACGATGAGTTACTTGACATATGATTACTCAAAAAAATTAATTTTGCTCGTTAAGAGAGTTTGCTTTGGAAAATGCTTATTTTCTTTTTTACATTTTGTATATGAAAAAAAATATTAATTTCAATTTTTGAAAACAGAAACGTTGTTTTCAAGGTATCAAAGAACTTCAACTACTTTATATGTAAAGAGTACTTTGAAATGTTGATTACTCATTTTACTCAAAATCTTGATTAATCATAAAGCAAATTACTCAAATATTTTTGTTTTTGGTTAATCACAAATCTGGATTACTCGAGTAACTGAACTTTTGAGTAATCATAATTTCCAATTAATCGAATAATTATTACTTTGTGATTAATTAAAATTTTGAATAATCAATTAAACGCATAGCCCTAGTTGGAGCCTTACGAACTTTTTTAAATTAAATTTAATTAAAATTTCGATATTGTATTAAAAACTTATTGTTTACTATAGGAGGGAAAAGTTATTTTTATAACACTGTAGGTAAAATTTCAAGTTTTCAAATGACCCAAAAAAAGCCGAGACACGTAAATTTAATTTTGGATCCTAGATTATGGATATATCGCGCGATTTTTTATTAAAAATTTTCATTATTTATCGAAGTATTGATTTTTATGAAAAAAGCGCCGCAAGCGAAAATTTTCAATAAAAAATCGCGCGATTATTTATTCGGAACGTTGCGAAATTCCGTCTACTGCTAGAAACACAAAATAAAAAACAGAACTTTTGATTGTTATATATTTCGAGCTCGGCATCGCCTGACCGGATAGCCTGACATTCTAGGGTGGTATCCCTGCGGTCGATGTCTGCTTCGATAAGACGATACTGCACGGTGTGGCGCGTGATGAACGCTAAGCCACCACCATTATCTCGCTCGCGATCTCGACGGTGCACGTTGTACCCGGCGCAATTCAACAAAGTTGAATTGCTGTGCAACTTCGTCTCTTGGACCGCAGCTATCAATATACCATGCCGACACATGAAGACGGTTATCTCCTCAATCTTGCTCTGTAGCCCGTTGCAGTTAAATTGAAGGAGCTTCATGTGGTTCTGGAGACGTGTCGTGATGTGGGGTGTGAGTGAAGTGTATGTTCTTGCCGCCGTTGGCTGTGTGTGCTGCTGTGGTGATTGCCGCCCTGTGGTGGTGGCGGGGGGCGTCCCAATTGGGGTCTGCGACCGAGCAGCGCAACACGGGCCCTCGAAGTTCCCAGTCCAATCTCGCGTGGTACGCAGACCTGAGCATGCCCTAAAGTGGCACCAGCCAAGGCAAGTGTTGCACTTGACTGATGTCACATTACGGAATATCCTGGTCTGACATACCGTGCAGATTGTAGGGGGAACCAGGAGTTGTTGGCGGCGGCGTGTGGGTGGTGGTGCGGTTGTGTGTGTTATGTGGTCTGTGGTGGCTGTGGTACGGTCTGTGGTGTTATTATGTTGTTGTGTTGTGGTGACTGTGTGAGGCTGCTGTGTGAGTGTGTGAGGCTGCTCGGGCGGACTGTGGTTAGCCGTGGAGGCTGCTCTGTTTGAGCAACAGGGGGCCACGTACGACGTGGTCCACTGTCTATGTGTCCGTAGTCCCGAGCAGACTCTGAGGTGACTCCACCCCTCGCAGGCATTACACTTGACTGAGGTGGAGTTTTGGTGTAATCGTCTTCGGCATACACAGCAGGTGTATGTTTCTGGCCCTGGGTTTGACTCGATGCCAGCCCTGAGTAGGAGAATACGTAGTGAATGTAGCCCTATGGACGGACAACATCTGAACGGGGTTAGATCGCCGAAACAACAGCCCTTGGTCGAGTGAAACCCGAGTCATTCCGGTACGTAGAACCGGCTGTCGTGGGAATGTGTGCCTTGCGTTCTTCAAGGACAGTGGAAGGGAGTTCCAGAGCCTTACCGCATTAATAAAAAACAGTCTTGAAGTGCATAAATAGTTCAATCTCGGAAGAATAAGACCTGACGAACGTGTACTCTTGGAGAACTTAAGTTTATTGTACAGATATTCCGGGCTCTTCGTGATAAATAATTTGAACATAAAAATGCAATTACGCGCGTTCAGAAAATTTTGTAAATCACAGCCAAGTATAGAATTACGCATAGATGAGAGATGATCGTATTTCTTTAAACCAAATACATACCTTGTGGCAGAGTTAATGGCGATATTCAATTTTTGGAGTGAATGAGAGTCTAATTTGCCGTAGACGATTTTAAAGTACGTGATATAAGAAACAATTAAACTTGTAATTTTTCTTAGTGGCTACCGGTACATAAGGTGAAGTTACTCTAAGACATCGTAGAGTAAAAAATATTTTACTCACAACTTCATTAACATGATCATCACACGCAAGTCTAGAGTTAATAACGAAACCCAAATTCCTGGCTTTGTCAACTAATTTAAGCTGGTTGGCACCAATAAATAAGTTGGGAATATCCGATGCCAAAAATTTATCTTTAGCGACAGGTATTACACAAGATTTTTGAGCATTGAGGCAAAGTAAATTCTCCCTAGACAAATATTGAGCTTAAGTCCTCGTTAAGTTGTAGACAAATATCCTGAATCGATCCAATTTTATTAGAAACATACAGCTGCACATCATCGGCATAGGCGTGTAAGCGCGCATGAGTGCAGGTGCTGAAAATGTCATTTATGAAAATGCTAAACAAAAGGGGGCCCAATATGGATCCCTGAGGGACACCAGAGTATATATGCACGAGGTTAGAACAATTATTGCCGATTTTCACCTTTTGAAACATGTCGCTCAAATAGCTCTCTATGAGTTTTACTGCAGTTTTGCTGAAGCTGAAATACTTAGCTAGTTTTTCACACAATAAATTGTGGTTTACAGAATCAAAATCCTTAGAAAAATCAAGCAGACAAAGTAGTGTTAAATGACCTTGATCGAATGGCTGACGTATATCGTCTAAGACTTTAACAACAGCAGTAGAACAGGAGTGACCAGCTCTGAAACCACTCTGCAGAGGGTTTAGGAGTTTATTTTTATGAATGAAGTCAGATATTTGCTGCGCTAAAAGCATCTCAAAAACCTTAGAAAGTCCTGTTAATATACTAATGGGCCTGAATTCACAAATCAGAGAGGCACCAGGTCTTTTGGCTATTGTTGTGACATTTGCTATTTTCCACTTGGATGGAAAGCACGAAGTGGTTAAACAGTGATTCAGTATGTGTGTAAAGCAAGCGAGAATGTAAGGCAAAATTAATTTGACAAACTTTATCGGAAGCTCATCATTTCCCACAGCATTAGATTTAATACTGCATACACATCTGGCCACCTCCCTCCTCGCAAACGGAACTAAATTGAAATCTCGAGAGGGTGTGTTGGTCAGAAGACGAAGAAGTGGTATTTGTTACAGACGTGTAATTAGTCAAGCAACTACCTGAAGCAAAAAAATTATTGAGTTCATTGGGATCAAGTGAGCAGGGTATTTCTGAGCTTGACCGCACGCCCAACCTTTTCAAATTTCCCCACAGCTGTTTATGAGGCAACGATAGGTTAAGTTTTGCGCAGAAGAAGTTCTTCTTAGCTAGCCGTACAGAAATAGTAGCCGAATTCCGGGCACGTTTGTAGAGGTTCCAATTTTCCTCTGTTGGCCTCCTTTTCCAGGTGTTGTAGGAAATATTACGCTTTTTAATCGCTAATTTAACTTCTTTGTTAAACCATGGACAGGAGCGTGACTTAGAGATACACTGGAGAACAGGTACATGCTTATTAAAGAAATATAAGATATTTTGTACAAAGAAGTCTAGTTTTTCGTCAGCAGTTACTAGCTGCCAACAAAAATTCCAATGAAACCGGTTTAAATCCGAAAACAACGCATCAAATTTAATGGCCTTATAGTCACGGTAATAGAACTTCGTCTCTTCTTTAGCTTTGTTATTTAACTTAAAGTCGAACGAACAAAAAATCAAATCGTGGTCAGAGATGAAAGACATTTGGTCAAACAAACGCACAGAAGTAGACCTTGGAACTATGAAAATGTCAAGAAGACTAGGACGAACATTGAATGAAAATCTTGTAGGCATACAAGTATTGACAACAGACATACCAACTGATGCGACAGAGTCTAAAAAATTCTTGGATAAAGAGCCAGGTGAGAGTAGATTAATGTTAAAATCGCCACATATAATATAGTGGTCATAGTCAAGAAGGCGAGGAGTAAGGTCATCGAAAAAAGGCTGCAATGAAATGTTCTTGCTAGGATTGTACACACAAGACACCAACACTTTTGTGCTCGCATCTGAAATCACGG
>NW_023464313.1:0-5768 GCF_013731165.1 Rhagoletis pomonella
TATAAAGTATATCTTCCATACCTCTGATTGTTTAGATGCGATTTTTTTATATAAGTATGTAACTCCTCTATCGATGTATGCAGATGTATTCAAACGCAGTAATCTGTCAAAGTAAAATTTGCAGATGTTCATGAAAGGTATGAAGCCTTCGGCATAGCCGAAGACAGCGCTGCTCTTACTTGTTTTTTTTTTATGTATGTTACCGCATAACTTTGGACCACGTCAACCGATTCCGATAATTTTTGCATCGGAAAGGTAGTGTATCAGAGGTGCTCCCATACTAATCTGGTTAAGATCCGATCAGTGGATCATGAGATATATATATATATATATATTTTTTTATATGAGAGTTGAAGTCGGTTTTTTTTTTGCTAAAAATTACTTGTTAATATATGGGCTGTTTCCGGTTAACCGGTACAGAGGTATATGCAAAAATTTACGAAATACAAAAAAATATTGAAAGCTGAAAATGTTTGTACACTTTTGATCTTTCAAAAGCAGTGTGGCGATTTTGGAAGTTCAATATGGCGGTTTCAGTCGAATTGTTGCAATTCATCGAATTCACGAACCGACAAATAGTATCATAAATAAGCATTGTTGGGATCGCTGAATATAAATCTGGTACCGGATTTTAAAAATTCAATATGGCGGACCCCAAATGGTGGACGATTTTTTTTTTTACTTCAACATTTTCAACAAATCTGGTATCAAATTTAAAAATTTCTAAATGGCTGAATCATATTTGATCTACCATTTGTCACGGATGGCGTATGAATTACTCAAGCGAGACGAGAATGTTACTCATACGCCATGTACGTACGTTCGATTTTATTTGTTCCCTTATAAATGATGGCTGTATAGATCCGCCATTAAAAATTTTTTAAATCTGACACAAGAACCTCAGTCTTAAGTTTCGAGCAAAAATGTTGAATTTAAAAAAGAAAACGGCCTCCATCTTGGATCAGCCATTTTGAAATTTTAAAATTTGATACCACATTTCAATCCAGTAAGTAAAAAGTGCTTGAAATGTTTTTTTAGTTATTATATGAATAAAATACCCAGCATCGTGTTTTAATTTTAGTGAACATTTTTTTATTACATCTAAAATATTTTTGCGCAATTTTTTTCGTTTTGGGATTGTTTTCAACTTGTTTTTACTTACATATACTTTTCTGCACTTTGCACTTTTTAGATGAACAAATAAATATTCAAAAATGTCGATAGGACTTTAAATCTCATCAGTTTTCATAAAAAAAAAATTAGTCAAATCGGTTGAAAAATGGAAACTCTGAACTATTTTGAACAGCAAATTCCAATTTGGCACCGCTATGCGCCGTTATCGTTGTTCAAAAGCAGTGAGCAGTTCGCCCTGGTTAACTTGACTCCTCTTAATTATTCTGAGCAAGAAATATACACTCTTTCCATTTTATTTTTGTCTTAAAAGGAAAATAGTACTTAGAAATAGAATTTTTTTAATCTTGAGAAAATCATATTTTACAATGAGAGGAGGATCTGATGCTATCTTCCAAACATCTATACGAAATCCTTTTTCACATTTATTAAATAATTTAAAAATTTTAAAATTAGTTTTATTTACCGTCCCAGCTCATTTTTTCCCAGGGATTCATTTTTAATGTAATGAACACTTCAGTAAGAGTTTGTTTAACTAACCAATAGTCAGCTAAATGTACTTTTTATTGAGGAATTGCAGAGTCTATTGCAAATGCTGTGTGAATTCTGCTAAAGTGGTACTCTCAAAAGTGCAAAGTGCAATTTAACACGTTGATGAATTGAATAACAGCAAAGGGCAAGTAACTGAGTGTGAAATAAAATAAAATGTTATAGGCATTCGAACAAAAACTTAAGTAATTCAGACACATTTGGCAAAAACATTGCACTCACACACACACACACACACACAAACCCACACATAGGTACATGCATACATAAACAACACAGTGCGCGCCTGATGGCATGCAACAATATTTTGAAGAGACATGAAACTACACTCACTGCAGAACACAAGATGACATGTCAAAACTTTCACGACATTAAACGGAATTGTAAGCGCGGCATATTTCGCACACACACACACATACACATACATATGTACAAACACATTCGTACAAAATACATTGCGGCATAAATAAATGTGTTGCCAGTTAAGAATCAATGAAAAGAGTTGGTGAGTGAACCCGTGATTGTGGGTGCGCAGATGGCGGCGGACAGCAGCAGAACGGATAAGAAATTAAATGCGAGCTTACAGCTGTAGGATACTGATGACAACGAAGCGTGGTGTTGCTTCTTAAAAGTTGTCGCCGCAGATATCGTTCAGCGGTGTTTGGCGGGACAGTTGTGAGTTATAACAAATTCATGCTTGCAACTGAACTTATGTACGCGCACACAAAAGTACACACTACAAAAACTAATTTTTACACAAAATGTGCCGAATGTAAGTTGCAAGTGCAGCTGTGTATGTATGTGTGTATGCATGTACATATGTACTTGTAATGCGATTGCGGTGAATATGCTGTAGCTGCATGAGAAACAGCTGACAAAGGCGCGGATAGACAGTTGTAATCTGACAGAGAAAAACTTATAGACAGCTGTGTTTGACTGACTGGTTAGTGATAGAGCGTGGTATGGGTATGGAGATGGTGAGGCAAGCGCCGCAGTTAAGTGATAGTTTCCGCTACAATTGCATTGGTGTGTGTCCTTAAGATGTGCCTGCATAAATACTATGTACATATTTATAAACATGTTCGCAACTCATCGTAGGTATGTGTGTAGAGTGCAAGAAATGCTTGTCGAGCCTTGGTAAAAACGCGACTAGACAGCAGCTATGTGACCAGGGCTGCCAACTATGTATTCTTAGCTATGAAGTGCCATATTGAGGATAAAAAATTGCCAAAATGTGCCAAACAGAAAAATAAAAGTGCCAAAAGAGGTGCCATTATTTCTCATTTAGCATGAAAATAAGAAACTCATTTCTAAAACAAAAATACAATGCCAAAATAAAATAAGTACACTATAGAAATTAGGAAATTTTAGTTGAGAAACAGAATCACAAGCAAAGGATTTCACAAAAATGTATTGAAATACATATTACTATTTTTCAAAAGCGCCATTTTGGCACTTTGTGCCAAATTGAAAAATTAGCTGCCATTAGAAGTAAAATATGGCTAAAAATGGCACGATTTGAGCTAAGTTGGCAACCCTGTATGCGACGCGTCTGTGAAGCAAAAAAACAACGATAGCCGCAACCGCTACAGGAGCGTAGCAGCTGCAAAAGGAGCAGAGTCGAAATGAAACTTCTGTTGGTTTTTTTTTGGATTCTTGTTAATTTTTGGCAACATTTCATTTTAATTTAATACGGGAAGTTTTCTTGTTTTGAGAGGTTTCTGATCTCAATAAGCATATGTACATGTGTGCATACTATATATGGAGCGTTCCAAACCAAAATGGACGGGGTTCACACTTGATGTGTTTGATTTGTTTCAAATTTTTAGGGTTGATACATAAACATAAATAATAAATAAATATGCGATTTTAGCTTGAGTAATAAATTTTAAACACTTTACAGCACAAAAACAAATCCCCTGCTAACCAAAGTTCCCGAAATCTTAAGGAAATCGTTAGGAGTATCTGATTTCTGTAACGATTTTTTTACGAATTTTCAAAGAAAATTATATGAAGGGGTTGAGACGAACTCGTAAAGAAATTTCTGTATGAAAAATAAAGAAAATTCTGGAAAAATTCTGAAAGATATTCTTCACATAGCAGCATTATTTTCGTTGCTTCACAGATTTTCTTCCGAAATTTACAAAATTCGGCAAAAAATCGAATTAAATCTTAACGAATTCTTTAAAATTTCTTTACGATTCAGAATACTCTGAAAAAATGGTTTGCTGGGTCGATTTAATAGTTTTCCAAATATCTCAAGAACGGAGCGAGGAAAAAATTTGAAAGACATCACACATACACACATAAAAATTCTCTATGAAAGAAATATTTTTTTTGTTTTTTTCTTAAAAAATTTTGGATTTTTTTTTTACACCGAAGTAGAGTAAAATGAGTGCATTTCAAATTTGAAAATTTTTTAATTGTTTTTATTGAATTTTTTGAGTATAAGCAAAACTTTGAGCGCTTTGAGCGACCTCTAAATATTTTTTGATTTCAAAATAAAAAAATATGCGTATACTGTTTTCGATATAAAACAATCCTTGGGTTGAGGGCATTACAATCCCGACGTTACTGTTTTTCGGCCACCCTAATGTACATATGTACTTATGTATATGAAAATATCTTGGAAAAATGAGCTGATCTGCAAAAACGGTATGCGGGTCGATAATCTACAACTCAATATTAAGTTCATGTGTTTCGGCGATTTTTTTTTTGCCACTTCAAAACATGAGATTTTCTCTTCAAGGTTATTAGCGAAAGCTTTTTCAACACTAATTGTTACATTAAAGCGAACAGAGCGCCTAATCGCTGGAATTCTGACCAATGTCTGCCTTTTTTGAGGCCTTATGTATATTCGATAGCTATTGTTTTCAAGCTTGCACAAATGTCAAATAAATAGCATTCAGTTTTTTGTATTCATATTTTTAATGGCAAATTATGTGTCAAACGCTTTGCTGATTTGCTTTACTTAAATATTTGCAGAAGCTAATGAAATATAGGCGAACAAGTTGTAGGAGAATAAATAAATGAGGCCATGAGAGCAGAAGTGGCCTAACCCAAAATTTTTTTTTGTGAATTTCCCTATTTAAAATAGTTTAGTTAAATGAGATAAATTTTTAAAATGAAAGTTGCTTATTCTTTAAATTTAAGGTTCAGAGCTACATAACGTAACTATCATCAAAATAAGTAATAATCGACCTTTACTTTAAGATGTATTACATTTGAAAATATCTTAATAAGTTAAGTACAAGAAAAAAAATTGTGGGTTGGGCTACTTCTGCTCTCATGGCCTCAAATATTTATACCTTTCTCTGCATACCGAAAATACGAAGGCGCATTTGCGTAAGCATAAACACATTAATTCTTCAGTACAATTTTTTCTCGCGCGTTGACGCAGACAATCGCCCAAATTGAAGGACCATCGCCGCAGCAACCGACTAAGCAACAGTCATTCACCCAACTCCAGTAGTTGGGGACACTCGCCGAAGCTTTGTTAAGAAAACAATGAAAAGGCCTAGGCTGTTGAGGAATGCGCGAGAAAATTACAAGTTAATGTTAAAAAGCAGCGTTCAATAATTGGAATTGGAATCGGAAGTGGAAGTAACAATGCGAAAATACGGAGCGGGGGTAAGTAAGCACAAGCGCTACATTCAAGTGGATCGAAAATCATCAGAAGTGCCGAGAAAACCAATCAAAATCAAATGTGGTAGAAAAATAAAACGTTTACACTACAAATTACATACTTAAAGGCGACAGAGTGTCCCAGGTCGAGCAAACAACAACAGCATCCTCCTTGGTGGTTGCGAAGGGCGGACGCTTGAAGACGCTACACCAAGGGCGGCGTCACCACCACCACCATCAATACCAGTGGCTATTACTATGTGCCTAAAATGAAATGTAAGTGTATTGACAGACGTGGTGATTACGTTGTTGCTGCTGGTGATTGTGTTGGCGTTGTTTGCTGCCAGCCGCAACAACATTGGCGGTATTGTTAACAAACAATTGCCCGAACGTGATTTGACAAGTTCCAATACGAATTCTAAACACAAAAGCGGTGGCGAACGTGTAAATAAGCGCACCAGTAA
>NW_023464313.1:5868-11271 GCF_013731165.1 Rhagoletis pomonella
TTACTGGTGCGCTTATTTACACGTTCGCCACCGCTTTTGTGTTTAGATTTCGTATTGGAAATTGTCAAATCACGTTCGGGCAATTGTTTGTTAACAATACCGCCAATGTTGTTGTGGCTGGCAGCAAACAACGCCAACACAATCACCAGCAGCAACAACGTAATCACCACGTCTGTCAATACACTTACATTTCATTTTAGGCACATAGTAATAGCCACTGGTATTGATGGTGGTGGTGGTGACGCCGCCCTTGGTGTAGCGTCTTCAAGCGTCCGCCCTTCGCAACCAACAAGGAGGATGCTGTTGTTGTTTGCTCGACCTGGGACACTCTGTCGCCTTTAAGTATGTAATTTGTAGTGTAAACGTTTTATTTTTCTACCACATTTGATTTTGATTGGTTTTCTCAGCACTTCTGATGATTTTCGATCCACTTGAATGTAGCGCTTGTGCTTACTTACTCCCGCTCCGTATTTTCGCATTGTTACTTCCACTTCCGATTCCAATTTCAATTATTGAACGCTGCTTCTTAACATTAATTTTCTCGCGCATTCCTCAACAGCCTAGGCCTTTTCATTGTTTTCTTAACAAAGCTTCGGCGAGTGTCCCCAACTACTGGAGTTGGGTGATTGACTGTTGCTTAGTCGGTTGCTGTGGTGCTGGTCCTTCAATTTGGGCGATTGTCTGCGTCAACGCGCGAGAAAAAAATGTACTGAAGAATTAATGTGTTTATGCTTAGGCAAATGCGCCTTCGTATTTTCGGTATGCAGAGAAAGGTATAAATATTTGAGGCCATGAGAGCAGAAGTGGCCCAACCCAAAATTTTTTTTCTTGTACTTAACTTACTAAAATATTTTCATCTTAAAGTAAAGGTCGATTATTACTTATTTTGATGATAGTTACGTTATGTAGCTCTGAACCTTAAATTTAAAGAATAAGCAACTTTCATTTTAAAAATTTATCTCCTTTGAGGCTATTTTAAATAGGGAAGCTCACAAAAAAAAAAAAATTGGGTTAAGCCACTACTGCTCTCATGGCCTCATTTATTTATTCTCATACAACTTTTTCGCTTATATTTCCTTAGATTCTGCATATATTTAAGTAAAGCAAATCAGCAAATCGTTTGACACACAATTTGCCATAAAAAATATGAATACAAAAAATGGATGCTATTTATTTGACATTTCTGCAAGCTCTAAAACAATAGCTATCAAAGATATATAAGGCCTCAAAAAAGGCAGACATAGGTCAGAATTCCAGCGATTAGGTGCTCTGTTCGCTTTGATGTAACAATTAGTGTTGAAAAAGTTTTCGCTAATAACCTTGAAGAGAAAATCTCATGTTTTGAAGTGGCAAAAAAAAAACGCCGAAACACGTGAACTTAATATTAAGTTGTAGATTATCGACCCGCATACCGTTTTTGCAGATCAGCTCATTTTCCCAAGATATTTTCATATACATAAGTATGTACATTAAGGGTGGTCGAAAAACAGTAAAGTCGGAATTGTAATGCTCTCAACCCAAGGATTGTTTTATATCGAAAAAAGTATACACAAAATTTAAAATTTTGATATCAAAAAATATTTAGAGGTCGCTCAAAGCGCTCAAAGTTTTGCTTATACTCAAAAAATTCAATGAAAATAATTAAAAAATTTGTAATGCACTCATTTTACTCTACTTCGGTGTAAAAAAAAATTCCAAAATTTTTTAAGAAAAAAACAAAAAAAATATTTCTTTCATAGAGATTTTTTATGTGTGTATGTGTGATGTCTTTCAAATTTTTTCCTCGCTCCGTTCTTGAGATATTTGGAAAACTATTAAATCGACCCTGCAAACCATTTTTTCAGAGTATTCTGAATCGTAAAGAAATTTTAAAGAATTCGTTAAGATTTAATTCGATTTTTTGCCGAATTTTGTAAAATGAAATAAATTACGCACACTTCCATTCTTTTACGAAATTTCGGAAGAAAATCTGTGAAGCAACGAAAGTAATGCTGCTATGTGAAGAATATCTTTCAGAATTTTTCCAGAATTTTCTTTATTTTTCATACAGAAATTTCTTTACGAGTTCGTGTCAACCCCTTCATATAATTTTCTTTGAAAATTCGTAAAAAAATCGTTACAGAAATCAGATACTCCTAACGATTTCCTAAAGATTTCGGGAACTTTGGTTTGCAGGGGATTTGTTTTTGTGCTGTAAAGTTTTTAAAATTTATTACTCAAGCTAAAATCGCATATTTATTTATTATTTATGTTTATGTAACAACCCTAAAAATTTGAAACAAATCAAACACATGAACCCCGTCCATTTTGGTTTGGAACGCTCCATATATAGTATGCACACATGTACATATGCTTATTGAGATCAGAAACCTCTCAAAACAAGAAAACTTCCCGTATTAAATTAAAATGAAATGTTGCCAAAAATTAACAAGAATCCAAAAAAAAACCAACAGAAGTTTCATTTCGACTCTGCTCCTATTGCAGCTGCTACGCTCCTGTAGCGGTTGCGGCTATCGTTGTTTTTTTGCTTCACAGACGCGTCGCATACAGGGCTGCCAACTTAGCTCAAACCGTGCCATTTTTGGCCCTTATTTACTTCTAATGGCAGTTAATTTTTCAATTTGGCGCAAAATGCCAAAATGGCACTTTTGAAGAATAGTAATATTTCATACATTTTTGCATCCTTTGCTTGTACATACTTCTTTTTCGCAACTAAAATTTTCTAATTTCTATAGTGTATACAACTGATTTATTTTATTTCGGCATTGTATTTTTGTTTTAGGAATGAGTTTCTTATTTTAATGCTAAATGAGAACGAATGGCACCTCTTTTGGCACTTTTATTTTTCTATTTGGCACACTTTGGCAATTTTTCATCCTCAATATGGCACTTCATAGCTAAGAATACATAGTTGGCAGCCCTGGTCACATAGCTGCTGTCTAGTCGCGTTTTCACCAAGGCTCGACAGGCATTTCTTGCACTCTGCACACATACCTACGATGAGTTGCGAACATGTTTATAAATATGTACGTAGTATTTATGCAGGCACATCTTAAGGACACACACCAATGCAATTGTAGCGAAAACTATCACTTAACTGCTGCGCTTGCCTCACTATCTCCATATCCATACCACGCTCTATCACTAACCAGTCAGTCACACTAACGAAGGTATGTATGTATGTATGTATGTATGTACGCTTTGTGCAACACAGCTGTCTATAAGTTTTTCTCTGTCAGATTACAACTGTCTATCTGCGCCTTTGTCAGCTGTTTCTCATGCAGCTACCGCATATTCACCGAAATCGCATTACAAATACATATGTACATGCTTACCTACATACATACACAGCTGCACTTGCAACTTACATTCGGCACATTTTGTGTAAAAATTAGTTTTTGTAGTGTGTACTTTTGTGTGCGCGTACATAAGTTCAGTTGCAAGCATGAATTTGTTATAACTCACAACTGCCCCGCCAAACACCGCTGAATGATATCTGCGGCGACAACTTTTAAGAAGCAACAACACGCTTCGCTGTCATCAGTATCCTACAGCTGTAAGCTCGCATTTAATTTCTTATCCGTTCTGCTGCTGTCCGCCGCCATCTGCGCACCCACAAACACAATCACGGGTTCACTCACCAACTCCTTTCATTGATTCTTAACTGGCAACACATTTATTTATGCCGCAATGTATTTTGTACGAATGTGTTTGTACATATGTATGTGTATGTGTGTGTGTGCGAAATATGCCGCGCTTACAATTCCGTTTAATGTCGTGAAAGTTTTGACATGTCATCTTGTGTTCTGCAGTGAGTGTAGTTTCATGTCTCTTCAAAATATTGTTGCATGCCATCAGGCGCGCACTGTGTTGTTTATGTATGCATGTACCTATGTGTGGGTGTGTGTGTGTGTGTGTGAGTGCAATGTTTTTGCCAAATTTGTCTGAATTACTTAAGTTTTTGTTCGAATGCCTATAACATTTTATTTTATTTCACACTCAGTTACTTGCTCTTTGCTGTTATTCAATTCATCAACGTGTTAAATTGCACTTTGCACTTTTGAGAGTACCACTTAAGCAGAATTCACAAAGCATTTGCCATAGACTCTGCGATTCCTCAATAAAAAGTACTTTTAGCTAACTATTGGTTAGTTAAACAAACTCTTACTGAAGTGTTCATTACATTAAAAAAGAATCCCTGGCAAAAAATGAGCTGGAACGGTAAATAAATGTAATTTTAAAATTTTTAAATTATTTAATAAATGTGAAAAAGGATTTCGTATAGATTTTTCGAAGATATCATCAGATCCTCCTCTCATTGTACAATATGATTTTCTCAAGATTAAAAAAAATGTTAATAATTTAATACGTAAATACTATTTTCCTTTTAAGACAAAAATAAAATGGAAAGAGTGTATATTTTTCGCCCAGAATAAGAAGAGTCTAAGTTAACCAGGTCGAACTGCTCACTGCTTTTTAACGACGATAAAGGCGCAGAGTGGTGCCAAATTGAAATTTACTGTTCAAAATAGTTCAGAGTTTCCATTTTTCAACCGATTTGACTAATTTTTTTTTATGAAAACTGATGAGATTTAAAGTCCTATCGACATTTTTGAATATTTATTTGTTCATCTAAAAAGTGCAAAGTGCAGAAAAATATATGTAAGTAAAAACAAGTTCAAAACAATCCCAAAACGAAAAAAATTACACAAAAATATTTTAGATGTAATAAAAAAATGTTCACTAAAATTAAAACACGATGCTGGGTATTTTATTCATATAATAACTAAACATAACATTTCAAGCACTTTTTATGTTCATAGAATAAAAAAAATAAATGGAACGTTATATCAACGGGGACAGAGCTATATCCGCAGTTTACGCGGGGTTACTGGATTGAAATGTGGTATCAAATTTTAAAATTTCAAAATGGCTGATCCAAGATGGAGGCCGTTTTCTTTTTTAAATTCAACATTTTTGCTCGAAACTTAAGACTGAGGTTTTCGGAGTTGCCGAACTCAAATCTTGTGTCAGATTTAAACATTTTTTAATGGCGGATCTATACAGCCACCATTTATAAGGGAACAATTAAAATCGAACGTACGTACATGGCGTATGAGTAACATTCTCGTCTCGCTTGAGTAATTCATACGCCATCCGTGACAAATGGTAGAACAAATATGATTCAGCCATTTAGAAATTTTTAAATTTGATACCAGATTTGTTGAAAATGTTGAAGTAAAAAAAAAAATCGTCCACAATTTGGGGTCCGCCATATTGAATTTTTAAAATCCGGTACCTGATTTATATTGAGCGACCCCAGCAATGCTTATTTATGATACTATTTGTCGGTTCGTGAATTCGATGAATTGCAACAATTCGACTGAAGCCGCCATATTAAAC
>NW_023464314.1:0-11265 GCF_013731165.1 Rhagoletis pomonella
CTGTTTTTTTCTCTGTTGTGTAAAAATGGCGTATTCTTAATAAAAAAAATAAATCAATTGCATCTGCTTTGTATATTGCGGGCTCATTTTGTGCAAATTTGTTGTTGTTTGAAAGCAAAGAAACAAAAACTTGTGCCCAACGAAAACTCACGCATTTATTCAGAAGTTTGATTGTATAGTTTTTGTATTTTTCGACGATAACTGCAACGTGCTATGTGGAGTTCAAGTTGCAACAGTTTTCTTTTTAAAGAGTTATGTTTGTTTAAATGAAAGCTGCGAATTTACATAATTTATGTTTGGAATTAAATTTTATAATTATATGTACAGCTCGCAACAAAAGATAGCATCTTAACATTTTGATCAGTCTTGACTTTTTTCTTCTGTTGTTTAATTTTTATTTTTTTCCTATAAAACCATAGCTCATTGTCTAGTAAAAACCACATAAGCCCAAATTCCAAACTTTATACAAAAATTATAAACATTTCTTAAAATTTTGATCACAATTCAATGGTTTTTAATTTGGGTTTCTAGAAAAAATTCTGTTTTGCAGTTTACAAAGTAATTTACAGAGAAGAAAGTGCATAATACCGTCAGCTAAAAAAATTATAAAAAATCAACAGGATCTTTTAGCAACTTCAAACCTCCACGTTATTGTACTAAATTTTAATGAGCTACAAAACTAAATAACCATTTTTTTCTAGAAATCCAAATTATAAACCGTAGGATTGTGTTCAAAAGTTTAAGAAATTTTTATAATTTTTGTATGAAGCTTGCAATTTATGTGGTTTTTTTAGACAATGAGCTATACTTTTATAGAAAAATAATGAACTCTAAACAAATAGTAATAAAATAGTCAAAACTGGTCAAAATGTTGAGGTTCTACCGTTTCGTCTGGGCTGTATTGAACTTTTAAGTTTTTTCTTTTTAATAAATTTATACTGTCATGGCAGTTTGCCAATTGGTGACATAAAATCTCTTTCGTATGAGTTTCGCTTGTGGTGGTATATATCGCAGCAAAGATTCCGTCATCGGACTTCAAGAAAAATTATAATTTGAATACAAATTAAATTAAAAGTTATGTTGCTTCCGAAAACAAGGATATTCATTTCAGTGATTTTTGGACACAGAAGGAAGCAAAAAAGTAAATTATAAATAACAACATCATTATTGGTGTGTATTGTTCACTTCAATTGCCGCACAAGAACACAATAAATATTGCCGCAATTTTGAAATTTTCATTGCCCCATGATTGCCAATCGAGCTATCACACGATTGCCGCAAGTGAGTTATATTTGATTGGGCATTGTAAGCACAATATCGGCCTCTATTGCCGCATGAGTCAATTTATTGTGAAATCACACGATTGGGGCATAAAATGAGGCAATAATTGGTGTATTGCGGCAATCGTGGGATCTCAGCTTTAGACTCGTTTTTTGTTGAGCTATCTATGTTTTTGATTGAGTATAAGCGTTATGTTATATGTGGTGACTTTAATGTAAACCTTATTTTAGGAGATTGCTATGCCGTTAAACTACTTGACCATGTATCTGCTGCAGGTCTTGCTGTGGTTAACAGATTAGTACCAACAAGATACGCCAAAAACTCAAATCCTAACCTGGTGGACCTTGTTATTGTCTCTAATATTGACCATATTCTAAAATTTGACCAAATGGTTTTTATTTCGGACCATGACCTTATATTTTGTACATTAGATGTGTCGTTTAACATTGATAGTGTTACTTTTACGTATCGTGATTTGAAGTCTGTTAATGTTAGTAATCTGCATGTCGAATTGTTAAATGTTAACTGGAATAACTGTTGGTTCATTGAGAGTGTAGATGCAAAACTTGACTTCCTAAATAAAAATCTGACAAAACTTGCACAGTACAAATCTGCCAGAAATAAAGCTACTGCCATTATAAGAAATGCAAACCGATTCTATTGCAATTCTAAACTGAATCCGTCTCTACCTTCAAGAGATTTATGGCGCAATTTAAAAACCTTGAATGTACATGTAATAAATATTTTACTAGCGAAAGTAACAGCTATAGCGCTCCATTCCCAAATTTAGCTAATAATTTTTCTTTAGAAGAAAAATTTCAATTAGAGGGAGTAACAGAGGCTGATGTTTTAAGATCTCTGATGGCGATTAAGTCCAACGCAATCGGCAATGATGGGATATCATTGACGTTTATAAAACTTGTGCTGCCATTTATTTTGGGAACTCACATATCATCAATCACTGCTTCACAACGGCATATTTCCCAATAGAGGATAGAATAGAGGAAAAAGGCTTTGATTGTTCCTGTTGCTAAGAAGAATATTGCCACCGATCCAAGTGACTATAGACCGATAAGCATACTGCCAGCCTTTTCTAAAGTGTGCGGGTCCCTAATGGTAGCAAAAATCTCCACATTTGTCCAACGAAATAATATGTTATATCCATTGTAGTCAGGGTTAGAGCTAAGCATAGCTGTGCCACGGCTATGTTAAAAATAACTGATGATATTGGGGTACAGTTTGATAATGGCTATCTGACACTTCTCTGCCTTCTGGATTTTTCTAAAGCCTGACCTGGTAAGTCACGACCTTCTTTGCAAAAAGCTTAAACATTAGTTTGGATTCTCTGATAGCTTTGTAAAGGTTATGGCCAGCTACCTAGTAGGAAGAACTCAGAAGGTGACCTGCAAGGCTACCTCGTCTGCATTAGCGCACACAAGGGGTGGGCAAATAACCTCAAATACAATCTGTATCTTAAAGTTAAGAATCCAGCTCTTAAGGAAATTATAAGAAATATTTATTATAATTTCTGTTGCTTGAAAAAGCGCTTTGCTTTTGCTGTAAATTTTCATGAGGGAATAAATATACGAGCATTTTTTTTTCTTGAGAGCTGCAAACTGATTTAAGAAATTTTGGTAGAACAAAATTTCTTTTCCATTTCTCGTCCGTCGTTTTATATGAATTTTGGTAGAACAAAATTTCTTTTCCATTTCTCGTCCGTCGTTTTATATGAATTTTTCGTTTTTCTTGAGAGTTCAGTTAATTTTTTCGGTATTTGAAATATTAAAAAAATTTAGCAATCGTGAAAAATCACCATCTCTATCGAAAACCAGAAATCGAAAAAATGAACACAGAAGTGCAAAAATTCATGGAATCAATAAATTTATTTTTACTGACTCTTTTTAAAATTTTTTATTAGGTACTTTTGAAAGTTGAGCGTATCTTGAGTTTATAGAACTTTTTATTAAGCAAGTAGTTTTTAAGGAAAGAACACAACCGACTTCAATTCTCATATTCAAATTTAGGGGTACCGTTAATTTCTTTATGATCCAATCATCGGATCTCTAAAACAAATTACGGGACGAACCTTGAGGTACTATCCTTCTAATAAAAAAAGGATTATTGAAAACGGTTCACGTGGTCCAAAGTTATGTATTCCGGCGAGATGATAACCTCCCTTTTTTTGAAGTCGGTTAAAAGCGTTTGAGTTCTGTTAATCTGTAAATAAAGTGCAGTTTATGAATTTTAAAACGTTTATTTATTTATTACATATTGTGCATAAAACTTGCATAAATGTATTTTAAAGAGGGTATTATCTGAAGCAAATTTTCAGTATTTTCCGGTGATATATCTTCAGAATTATAAAACCCCCCCTAAAATATATTCCTGGGTGCGCCCCTGCTCGTCTGCGTCAAGTATTGTTGTCTCCGGTGTTTCGCAAGGCTCTGTTCTCGGTCCCCTTTTGTTTAGTCTTTTTGTCAACGATGTATTCTCTGTTTGTCAGTATGTGAATGTCCACGCTTATGCTGATGACCAGGGAACAGATTTTTAGGACCTAAAAACCTATAAAAAAGGCAAAATCAAATAACGAAATAGGCTGGAAAAGGCAAAATAAAATTGCGAAAAAGGCAGGTAAAGGCACTAGGTATTGCAAAAAAGGCAAAACAAAATAGCGAAAAAGGCAAGAAAAGGAACTAGGTATTGCAAGAAAAGCAAAATAAGGCACTAAAAAAGACAGAAAATTCGAAGAACAATCAAAAAATACATTTATTTTAGAAATGTTTATATTAAAAGTAAAAACAGAAAAACTATGAATTAGTTTCATTATATGAAAAATTTGTACTTTGAATCTTTGAATATTTTATCCTTTCGAGTTTCTAACTCATAAAACTTTAATTTGTATAGTTGTAGTAACATTGAACCACAAGATGCATTTTGAAGTTTTCTGGTAGCATTTTCATTCGATTTTCGCGAAGAAAAGCCTTGAATATACTAAATGTGCGCTCTACGTAAGATGATACAGTTAAATATTGAACGTTTGAAACGTTCATATTATCAGAAATAAGGGCGCTTTCCTCGCCCTTTACAATTTTATCCACACCCCTTATTGTCTCCAAGCCTATGTTAGCTGAGAAAACAGCTTTGAATTTTTCCAACACCAATTTGGCAAGACGTCCCTGCGCTTCTATAAGCCACATGGGCATGTGTATATTTTTTAATCTTGAAAAAAAAAATTTAAATGCTATAGTCACTTTTTTAAAGGTAGGCAAAAAAAGGCAAATATCTTAAAAAAGGCAAAAAAAGCAAATATCTTTAAAAAGGCAAAAAAAGGCAACGTCGAATGTGTACATATGGAATCAGGGAAAGCTAAATCGTGGACATTCTTAATCGGATATACTCTATCTCCTTAGCAGAAAAAACGGCAATTTCCATAAAATCCGTTCCCTGCTGATGAGATTCAGTTGTATTTGTCTAGTCATGTTGGTCTTGTGGAGAACTTGTGTTTTAAAATAAACAGTAATTTGTCTGCAATTTCGCAATGGGTCAATGATAATTGTCTTTGTCTGAATGCTGTGTTGCCCATCAGTTACAGTGTGGTACATTTGGAGAATATTCCGAAGCTTACTATTGGTAATAGCGTATTAATGTTTACTGACAAGATACAAAATTTAGGCTTTGTTGTGAATTCCATGTTGACTTGTTCTGACCACATTAATAAAGTTGTTAGCAGGGTCTATATTGTTTTGCGTAGGTTAAAAATGTCAGCTTTGTTTACACCTCTGGAGAGAAGAAGAAAGCTTGCTGTTCAACTTATTGTGCCTCATATCACGTACTGTGAGCTTGTGTATAGCAAACTTGATTCCATTTCCTCTCACAAGATTGATGTTTTGTTTAACAATGTTGGGCGTTACGTCTATGGCCTCAAAATATATGATCACATATCTTTGTGGAAATCTAAAATTCTTGGATGTGGTATTTTCAATTACCTTGCGGCAAGAAATTGTATATTTATGTTCAAGCTCATCAAATATAAAACTCCCAAATACCTTTATGATAAACTACAATTAACTAGGTCAAGTAGACATAAAACTCTGGTTATTCCTAAATACACCTATTTGTCTTCGTCAAGGCTATTTTTCATTAATGCTGTGAGGCTCTGGAATTCTATTCCAGAATCTGTCAAAAGTGCTTTGGTTGCGGGTAGCTTCAAAAAGGTAATTCACGGTTATTTTAATACGGTAAATATGATGTGATTGCGATTGAACTCTCTTCTCTTCTCGATCTCTCTGTTTTCTCATTTTTGATCTTGGATGTTCCTCAAACTTTAAAATTAGTTATACTATATTGTTAGATTTAAGTTTGCTTCAAATTTTAAATAAGCCTTCAATTTTGTTATTTCCATCTATTGATGTATTATAAAAGACTTAAAGTCTTACGTGTACACCCTCATATCTTAAATAAATAAATTTACATGTATGGCTGTAACTGAGTGTGTAAAGATGCTTGATACTGTAATAAGACGACAATAAATTTGTTGTGGCGCAGTCAAGCGCTTATCGAATCTTGTGCTTTATTTATTAATTCTTTCCTAATTTATACAAATTTAAACTTGTTTAATTCTATGTGTTCTTATTTACTATAATACATATTTATTATACTTCTTACATACTAGTCTTACAAACACATGTATGTGCAGCCAGACACTTAAGCACATACATATGCACATTGGCTTAGCTTAGCAAAATATGCTTATGGGAGAATGCAGTGTAAGCAGAAATTAAGCATTCCATAATATTTCGAGTGAACCACAATTTGTTCAAAATAAGTTTAATGCACTTTTGGCGCGTGTGGAACTTTGTTATGTAGATATGCATTTCTGATACACTACACCTCCTCTCTTTAAAATAATGCTTATACATTTGAGAGGTCAATGTATGTATGAGTTTCTTTTATTTATTGTGTGTTTCTTTTTTTCATTTATTTGTTTATTTATTCATGCCGTATATTTTTATGATATAATTAAATGTAAACTCGGTTAAGATTTTTATTTTGGTATGAATGTACATTCTTGTTGAAGCTAATTATTTATTCGTGCAGTATATTTTTGTGAAGTGATTAAATGGAAAATTAATTCTAAGTTTTTTGTTTACGCTAACAAACTGAAATGTTCTTATTCTAACAATTTAAGCCTATTTTTATGTATTATGATTTTCTTATTTTTATTACTTAAAGTATAATTGTTTTTCTTATCTATATTTTCTACTCTATAGGGCCCTTTGTATTTACTATCCAATTTATGACCTTTTTCGTCTTTAACTAGTACGAAATCTCCTATATTTATTTCCTTACTTAGAGTACTTCTATCATAATTAATTTTTTGTCTTTGCTTAGCTTCTTGCTCTAATCTTTTAGCTCTTTGCTGTGCTACTTTTAACCTATATTTTATTTCTTTGTCGTAGGCTTCATAATTGTATACTGGGCTAACTATGTTTTCTTGTAAGAATTCGTAAGTCAGAGGTGTTTTTCCAAAAACTAGTTCGAAAAGACAGTAACCATGGACTGAGGAAGGTGTTGTATTGTAACAATACGGAAAGTATCTAAGGTATTCATCCCAATCGTCCTTGTTAATGGATATGTAGGAACGCACATATTCATTGAATGTTCTATGACTGCGTTCAACCGTGCCTAAAGTTTGATGATGGTAAGTTGTTGAGGTTTTATGCTCAATTTTTAAAAGTTTACATAATTCTTGAAATAAATTATATTTATATTCGGTTCCCATATCTGTTATGATTGTTTTCATACATCCATATATTAGAATGAAGTTTTCGAATATTGCTTTAGCAACTATTTTTGCGAGTTTGCTTTTTATTTGGATTGCAATTAATTATTTAGTCAGATCACATACAATGGTGACTGCATATTCGTTTCCGTTCTGGTTCTTGGTTCTTTCAGGTGTGTATTGATTTTATTTTTCTTACAGTTAATGCATTTTTTTACATATTTTTTAATATAATTTTTCATATTTTTCCAGTAATATTTTTGTTTTATTTTGTTGGTCGTATGATTGATTCCTGGGTGGCCACCATTAACAGGATCATCGTGATATTTGTGAAGAATATTTTTAATTTTTTCAATATTTGTCACATGCACAACCTCCGGAGTTAATGCAATAGTTCAGTTTTTGAGAACTTTGGTACCTATTTTTATAAATTTATCTACTCGAGTATAATTAAACAATTTGTCTCCTAAGGACAACTGTATTTTTACAAGTCCTAAATTGCAGGCTTCTTTCATAAGCCTGGTAAAGAATTGTCCTAAGTCAATTTTCGCCTCAACAATAAGGTTGCTTGTATCTATTTCGCTACAAATTTTCTTTCCTTTTTTGAAATATAATTTCGGAGGATCAAAAACGAGCTCGAGATGTCTTTTAACTTCATATTTATTAATCGCTTCATATATTACAGGGTTCATTGTGACTTTTCTTTTCATCTTTGTTAATGTTACTGCTGGTTGTTTGCTTAGTTTCCGATCTTATCGTAACTTTCATTATTTTGCATGCTTCTACTGTCATTTACTTAAGGTTTTTCAGAGAACGTATATTTATAGAGAAGGACCAAGAACGGATCAGCGTGGAAACTGTCTAATACCAACAAAACTGGCGAAGCGCATTTTAAGAGCGGCCAGCCAGAGACAATTGAATTTTAACAGAGCCCAGCCAGAGGCAAAATAAATTTAACAGAAATTGTCTCATCAAAGCAAATGCATATTTTTCTTGTTAGAAATGAAATGCTGATGGCTTTTTACGTTTTTACAACACTTTTATTGTTCTTTAAAATGGTTAATTATTTAAAATAAATGCATGCATAGGTCGAAATATGTAATATGTACATATTGTGTACATGCATATGTATGCGAGAGATACAATTTTGTGAATCTAAAATGTGAAAGTTATGCAAATATGCAGTATGCAATTGGCAAATTCGCTAGTGATTTGCCGTCGGCATTTGGGTTGAAAAAATCGACATTTACTTTTTTTACCGATTCATATGGTAGATGCTACGCTATTTTCAATGCAACAAACTGCCTTAGTTTTCTCACAAATCCACTTCAAAAAAACGTACAAATGCATTGATTGCACGCACGTGTTAACTTCAAAGTTGTTTTTGTCGAAAAGTTATTTATATTGAGAAAAACTGTGCATTATCATTTGTCCATGCCATACTCGTATTATATGTAAATAATGGGGCATGTGCATAGCTAAAATAAAGCCGACACTAAAGTTAGTTACAGCTTTTTCATTACACTTTCAGTGGACTAGGCATCTGTGAAAAAAAAGATGCAACTATCTTTCTTCTTATTTGGGATTGACAAACTTAAACTTAGAGTAGACTATTTTTCATATACGAATATGCCCCAATAGTTTTGGAGCCAAATGAAAATGCATTTCCCCATGCATACGTATGTACATACGTACTTCATTAACTGATAACGTTTTTACATGCATATATATATATGTATGTATGTAGGGGGTAATGAAACTATAACCCGCTATTTTAAATGTACAATAGTTTTATTTAAGCGTTTTGTTACACAACATAGTTCGGTTTAACGTACAGTCTAACATTTACACAACTTTAATTTAAAAAGGAAAAAGCTCGCCGCCACACCGCGCACCGCTGAACCGCTCGCTTCGACTCTCAATCTCCATCTCCCAAGCTTCACTCGCAAGTCCTCCTTTTTCTATTCATTTACAGTCTGTCAATCGGTTCTTTTCCCGGGGTTCATCGCGTCGTTGTGAAGTGTTGCATTTTTGGGTAGTCGACTCGTAAGTAGTTTAACGTTAGTAGTTACGTCCTGTCCGTGTCGCTTTGTCAACCGATCCTACATGTATGTGCATATTACCAGAGAACTTAGATAGATAGAGAAGGTGCAAACTGAAAGTAGAAACTATTCGCGGACGAAAAATTAACAGCGTTAGAAAAGTTCAAGTCGGAATGTAGAAATTCTGTTGAATTTAATGTTGATAACATAATACAATGTTGAGCAACATGAAATGTGATGTTCTTTGCGAGCAAATAAACGAAAATATGGTAAATCTTCACATAATTTTAATTAATTTGTAATTTTTGTTAAATTTTTTATCTTGTTCTCCTTTTATGAAGATGCAAATACAATTTAAAATAATGATAGCTTGGCATAAAGTTTACACACATATGTACATGCATACATATACTGGCAATCAAAAGTGAGTCCATGGTGTTTTTTGCTTAATATTTGCAATGTTTTTCAATTAATTTTTTTTATTATCTTTTTATAAAAATGTGGTTCATGCTTTAATCAAAACTATACAAGTCAAACTTTGTGTAAAGAACATAGAAAAATTCAACGAATTCTCGTCTAAATTTTGACCTGTTTAATCTGAGTTTTTAGAAAAATTTTGAGTACGCAGATAGATCGGTTTTTTAATTCCAGTGGAACAAGATCAAGTTTTAAGCGGCTAAAAAATCCGGTTGATTTTTAATGCTTATTTATTGCTGACGGCTTTTTGCACTTTTTACCAAATAAAAGTGAATTTCTTGTAGAATAAAATGCGCATGACCGTTTGCAAATAAATAAAAAAAAAATTAGCGCTATTTTTTACAAATTGCACTTGCTATATGCATAAAACCGCAATTCCGTCGAAAATAACATAAAAGTTTAACTTAAAAACATTGCAAATATTAAACAAAAAACAGGATGCACTCACTTTTGATTGCCAGTGTACATACATATTTGTGTTTAAAATTACCTACTTATGAAATAATTTTTGTGGCACGAACATATACATACTTGCGCTTTCTAAAAATGGGAATAAAAATTGGATTCGCATAAAATTTTAATTCCAATAACTAATATTTTAGTGAAAACATTTACAATAAAGCTTTCAGTAACTTTTGGCAAATTTGAGCGATTATGTGAAATTATGCATGCGTTTGTACCTACATATCCATTTATATTGTTTTAAACAAAGCTAATAGTAAAATTTAAGATCGAATATGGATATGACAATTAAAAAAAAAAAAATTGCATTACTTGGTCCGTCCGGGATTTGAACCAAGACAAACGGCGAGACGCCAAAAAGTTGCATCGCCTCTAGCGTACACGCCACGGCACATTACTGAAACGGCAATCTCTAAATCAGTACATATATGAAATTTTTCATTCGTCCAAGAAGACAAACGCATAAATATGTGTGCATTTATAAATGTAAATATGTGCATAAATATGTACGATTGTTCTGCTTTCGTCTTCCCCTCGCCGTCCTCCAACCATAGACAAATTATTAAATTTGTGCGTATTGCCACGACGCCACCAAAATCAACCCTTGGTTGACGAAATATTTAGGTTTTCGCATAAGTTTACATTTAATAAAGCCATACTCGTACATTTTATATAGAGAAGAATATTAATTAATTTAAAATTCTGCATGTAACCATGTTCTCGACGATACATGTAACTTTCATCAAGATTAACCATAAAAATTGTGCTTCATTAACAGTTGGAACCAGCTGAAACCAAAAAAACTATGTCCGCTAAAATGGGTTAAAAACCAACTGGAATTGACATTTTTTACATGCACACATGCATACATTCATATACACATGTACAGTGGAGTAGCACTAGCTTGGACATTGCATTGCTTGTACTTTGATGTGTTTGAATCTTTTATGGTACCGAAGATTTGCTAACGGATGAAAAATTTTAAAAATCGTCCGTGCATATATGTAAATATACTTTTATAAACGCTTTGAAGTATAGAAATTTTTAATATTAAAAAATAAATAAAATAATTTGTTTGTATATATATAAATGGTGTTCAAGGCACATTGACCCACCTGTACAAAAATCGTGGCGCGTCATGGACAAAAATTTTACAATTTCGGACCGAAAAATGTGAAAACGAGCTAAGTTGCCACGTTACATCTGTGAACTTCCGATAAA
>NW_023464315.1:0-11265 GCF_013731165.1 Rhagoletis pomonella
CTCTCGGAGAAAACACGCAAGAGCTGGTCATTTGTTCAGCGTACCGCCCAGGTGACTCTACAGATTTCAAGATAAATGCGTTCAGCGCAGAGGGGTTGAAGAAACCACATGCCGCTGGATAGCAAACGTCCTTAAGTCCAGAACCATTACATGCACTCTACGAGAGGAAAGGGTTAGATTCTTAGCTACGCAAGTTTGCCCGCAGGGGAGTGATCTCTCCTCCGCTATGGTGGTCCATCATAGTAGATGAACTACTCTACCTTCTTAGCGAAAACGGCACTATCTCCAACCTGCTACATAATGCTCTGAACATAGTTGCCAATTCGTGCGGCAAGCTCTCATGGAATTCGCATCTAGATAAGTATATTCAAAAGGCCAGGACCTATATTTGAGTCTGCCGGGAACTTATGACACGGAACTAGGGCATCAGGCTTAAACTGGCAAGGTGGGTGTATGATGCCATCTCTTAACCCATTCCCACCTATGCTGCACCCGTCTGGTGGAAGAAGGCAGAAGTGAAGTCTACGCAAGCCAAGCTCAGCAAGTTACAACGACTGGCCTGCGTGGGAGTCTACTGTTTACAGCAAGCCTCATCTCAGGGGACATTGTAGCTTATACACCCTAAAGATTTTAGAACAAGAAGATGGGCTGCGCATAAGCTTTTTGGACCTGTGCCTTAGGAGATTTAACTTCACACAAAACGTCAAGATCCCGACGGGAACATCTCGGACAAGGAACGATCTAAACCTCGGAAGGATAGCCACATCTGGTATACTGACCACGGCGTCGGAGCAAGAGTTTACGCCATACAACTCAGACGGCTCCTCTTCACCAGCATGGGGCAATGTAACTCAGTCTAAGCATTATGTAAGTAGAAACTGGGTAACCAAGTAACACATGTACACACACTCGGACAGCAGAGCGGTGCTCCTCGCAGGGTGAATGTAAGTCCACCATCATACAGGCTAACAGCAGACACACGCACGTCATACATATTTATCTCTTCCGCCACATCACTCTTATCATTATTTTAATATAGCCACCGCTCTTTTTTATTAATGCCGCCAATTAATTTATTTTTCCCTCGAGGCAGGTCCAACACTACAAAGAAACGAGTAAAAAAAAAATGCTTGCACAACACATTTGCCAAACATAAAAGACAACCTCGAACAACATTTAGACACTATAAAACTACTTTGTCACCAACTATATTAAATATACTGAATCCCAAACACGTGCCGTTGAGTTGAAACTACCCGCCGTGAGCCGAAGGGAAGCTAGCACATTTGAGTAGCTGAAGATGAGGGCGGATGAGAAGGTGTAAAAGAAAGAAAAGAAAGTCGAGCGTGGTGGTGGAAGCTTGAAAATAGAGCGACAACAAAAGGTTGATAGATGTTAAAGTAAGTAACACATAACAGCAATTCACCTGTAATAGACACGTTTCGTAGACGACAAGGAGTTGTGGAAGGAAGTACGAAATGTCCTGTCGGCGAGTGGCGCAGACAATAACAAAAAAAAAAACTGAATGAAAGCAGAAAAAAATTCTGCGAAAAAATATGTTTGCAATTCATTGAGTAAATCCGCTGCACAATGTGCAATATTGTGTAAATAAAAAAAAAAAATAAGTAAATTGTTTATGCAGAAAAGAAGAGGAAGCGTGTGTGACAGAACGGAAGGTGGAAGTATAAACTTTTATGGCTGTGTGCTTGTTCAACAACAAAAACAAAAATGTAGGCGGACAGTGATTATTGTTGAGCGAGATTTACTTACTCGCATATTTAGTCTGCTGTTAGGCGTAGACGCATTTTGTGATTTTTTGTTGTGTGTGTTCCATATGATTAGAAAAGGTATTAAGGCATTAAGGCGTCTACTTTGCAGGACCGCAGGGCATTTCTCAAATTTTTGGTATGTATGTATGTAGACATAAAAAAGAAAAAAGGGGCTGTAGAACATGCTGAACAACCCTAAAAGTATGCAAATGGTGAAACCTGAAATAAAATTACGTTGTGGTCCGGTGGTACAAATTAAAGCTATTCCCAACTGCTCTTCTTTTACTTTTCGTGGAGTTCAATTGACGCTAAATACATACACACAAATACTGTCATGAATGGACTACTAACAGTGTTGCCAAACCTGGGCTTTTCGTACCAAAACTGGAAGGTTCTTTTCCATTTGGTAGGTCGGTAGGCTAGATAGGATTTTGGTTGAGCAAACTGCACCGACTGATCCGCGTGGGCATCACAGAAGCTATGGGCACCTATACAACTGATGCCCTTGGTGTCATTACAGGCATTCCTCCACTGTCTATTCTGATCGAAAAAGAGGCCTGCTGGAACGCGCTATGGCTGCCCAATACGATCAGCAAAAAAACTGAAGATCTTCGGGGTCATTTGGAGATTCTACAAGGTCAGAATTCTAGAGAGGTACTGCTGTGAGGTGATAGTAACTCTGATTGACGAAGGGTCCCAAGTATGATATACCGACCTATCGAAGATGACCGGCGAGATTACTGGGGCAGGAGGTACTTGGACCAAGATTCTGGACAAGATTCCAGAAAAGTCTGCCAATGGGTACATACCCAACCATATTCCTGGCCGAAGTCTTCGCAATCGAAGCCTGTGTTCGTGAATGCCTTGGTAAAAGGACAAATGGGGCCAGAATAAATATTATGTCGCATAGTCAGCCAGCGTTGAAGGCCTAACACTCTTTGCCGGAATTAGGTGGTGTGAACAGCTGTAAAACTCGTTTGAACCACCTGGGAGCCCACATAAGCGTAACGCTGTGGTGGGTTCCGGGACATGAAGGGTTTGAAGGCAACGAAAGGCTGATTGTCTCGCAGAGCGTGGAGCCCAATTGCGCTTGCATGGTGTCGAGCCTTATGTGGGCTGGTGGAGGAAACCGTAAAATAAATTAAAGAAAAAAACAAATTTTTGGTAGATTTTGGTCGGTCTTGGTAGTAAATTTTGCTAGGAAAAATAATTTGTCCGTGTCAACACTGACTACTAAGTACTCACACACCTATGTATAAATAGTCATTTGCCGACACGTGCCTGGCGAAGTGTTGTTTTTGTGCATTGCACCATTGTTTGGTTGGCAATCACAGTGCGTATGTGTTGAATTGAAGTGAGTGACATGTTGTTCAGCGCAACTAAATGAGGACTATTGAATCCTTTTATTTTACGGGTGCATGTACATGTGCTAGTATGTATGTACGTATGTATGCTTGCATTGATGTTTGCTGTTAGTTTTATAGTCCGAATGCTGGCTATTTGATTTCATTACGATGTCGTTTAACAATATTTAGTGGCGTTTGACAGGTTTCTAAGACGTGTTTAAGCGTACAAATAACAAGAAAAAGGGCTGCTATGCTGTGGTTAAGTGCATACTTTTAGGGGTCGTTTGACTATTTTGCTATAAAAAGAAGCTAAAAGTGGTATAAAAAATAAAAAGCAAGACTAGAATAACTCCATTATTTTGGTTATTTTTTTAATTTCACCACACTAAGGCAGTCTCTTTTTTTCGCACACTCTTAGTTGTAACGTAGCACATGCTCTCTTAACTGTATAAAATATGCGTGTATAAAGTTAAAAAAAATATTGTGGCAGCAAGGGTATTTTTTATGAGTAACTTTAAGGCGTGCATACGTCACTGTTATACTATTGAAACTGATATACCGAACTGTTATACTCCCGAAAAAAAAATTGATGGAAATATAAAAACACTAAATATTAATATATGATAAATATTTTGAACCGATTTTGATTGAAAAAAACCAAATATTTTTTAGTGAATTTTCCCAAAGCACCTCCTCTTAGGATTGTTTCCACAATATTTCATAGAGACCTGTGCACTGGAACCAAAGTTGTAGCTGTCATCAAAGCGATATCTTCGAGTGAGCGCCGTCCCGATGGCGTTGAGTCACATACAGACCGGTACCGATAACCCCTTCCTCTCCCTCTCGACGGGCTTGCGTAGGATGTTCTTAGAAGAAATACTATATGAGATAACTGCCATAACTAATTGCTGCCTGACTATCTATGTATAAGTTTACTTCTGAGTTGATTGTTGCTTAGTTGTAGGCTAAACTGAGGATCGGCCGTTGGATTTGACCCCAACGCTCCCGTGATGCCAGTGCGGCGAGGAGCTGAGTCTTCTCCATTGGCGCGGCGGTACTTTTTGTGGCATTCCACGACACCAAGGCGCCTTAGAGCACTATTGATTTGACTATTGCTATGTAGCACCAATGCATCGGGTTAGGTGACAGATACAAGTGAATCAGAATTTGCATATATCGAAATGATATTTTTCCAAAAGTGCGTTAAGGTTTCTCCAGCAGCATAGAAAATCCACAAGTCACGAAGTTGCTCAATTCGGGTTTAAAAATTATTGGCCCATTGCAACGGGATAGGGCAGATGCCCTAATGACGGTGTCTAGGATACGGTCTAGCTCGCAGCTGCATGCCGGGTGACAACCACGCGAGGAGGTCCTTAAAAAGTGAGATTGTTTCTCGAGTAAGTACCAGACGAGGCACGAAAAACTGCAGCTGAGCAGGTATACAGGGCAAGAGATTAGCGGTAACAGACTTAGACTTGATGCAAGCGCAGCAGCACCACGAGCACGTAACGCTCTCCAATCACAGCCAAAGGATCTTTGTATTTGTCGGAGTTGGGTCCCTCTGTTGTCGGTAGTTTTCGCCCTATTATGTACCAAGTCGAGACTGCTTTCTATACAATCGTTAAGTGGGTAAATACTTTTCGGGACTTTTAACAATATCTTACCGACGAGCCTCCGGATAAGCTTGGGCCATAACTGGGATCACAACTGGCACCATATAGAATAAGCTATTCTCTCATTTCTTCGCTGAAATGTGGTTGTCAGCAATCTGCGGAAAGAGCTGATTTTCTACGCGAATGACGTTAGTAGGTTTATATAGTGAGGATTAAGTTGTTTGTTACCCTTACTGAACTTGCCATAGATTCTAGTAAGCCATATAACAGTTATTATCTCAAGCCAGTAGTCTATGGTAGACAAATTATTCTCTTGCTTTAAACAAAAAATTGGAGTTGTAGTGAAAACACTCTCAACAAAATTTGCAGCGACAATGAGCGCTTTCGAATTCTGGCACCCATAACTGACAGGCCCTTCCGGTTCATACTCGTATTAAGAAATATTTGTCTTACTAAGAATGGATCTAAGGCAATCGCTCGTCGTAAGGGATTATGCATAATTTCCTAAGCAATATAAATAGTCGCCGATTTTTTTTAACTAAATTTTTTGGCATTCCTTTGATATTGAGCTGTATAACAGTTTTCCCTTTTATTTCTGCACAGACATAAGGTGCGCAAGTCGAGAAATTTTGTTCCGCTCCAAACGGCATTCATTCTCTCCACCGGTGCCAGGTCAGTAACGCGACAAAACTACAAGGCGGACAGCCCTCTGAGAAGAGTGCAAATAAGCGATAGAGAAACCCGGAACAGGAGAGAACATGCCCACTTTCAGCAAGTAAAAACCGGCAAAAGAGAGCGAGAGCCATCAGCTGTTTTCGGCTGCCGGCTGGGTGTCGCCAACTTTCGAACAGTTTGCCAGCGATGGCGGTGTGCAAAGGACACACGGACGGACGATTATGTAAATTTTTTGTCGCCTCCTCGTTGCCTGCCGTCGTCCTCGTCGTATTTGTCGTCATTGTTTTTATCCGCGGGGCTGCGTTGGCGTGGACGGCGCCGCTGACTTTTTTGTGTGTGTTTCCCACAACGCGTTGGCTATATTCTGGTGTGGATGTTGGACGGTGCATTGGCATTTGCGCGAGCTAAATGATCATAAATTATGAAAGAATTTATGCGTAGATATGTATGCATGTTGCATATTTTTTTTAGCGTAAATTGAGTTATTCCTAGAAATAAAAGAGAGAAATTTGATCGAAAAAAAATTACTGCCACCACCCGCTTGCGGTGCTGCTGCAACTGTGACGCCCACCTGTAGACGGAAGTAATTTTAAAATATCCGGCAACTGACAGCTTGTTGCGCCACAAATAAAAAAATAAGTGCGCACACACACAAACGCAAACGCACTTTCAAGCACCGGGGCAATGCACTCACCACTACGGCAACCACCCAACAGGCCGTCAGTCGCTGCGCTGGTTTGCTGGATTGGCAAGCGGCTATTTTTAATGGTGTCAAAAATGAATGAAATAATTTGCGTGGTGCCAACATTGACGCGCCCCCATCATTTGACATTTTTAAGATTTTACGACTGTGTGCGTGTGCCCAGAATTTCCTCATTTTACGCGTGCCCAAGTGAAACGTTAGCGACAGGTAAGTGCAAAATGCTTAACTGCGTAGAGAAATTTCAGAAATTTCTGCTTTTTTTGATGCATCATAATATTTGCTTTGCATATTTTTGGGGCTTGTGGGGAAGGTTTATTATAGCATTATTACTCGGGCACATTTCTTTCAATGGCTAAAGGGAATATTGTGAATTAAATTTTATTAATATTTTGAGCGTATGTGTTTGAAAAATTGCTGCATGTTATTTAAATTCGATGAACGGGACGATTATTTTGCGTAAATGAATTTTTATAAATTTTAGCTCGGAAAATTTTCGATGTAAAATTAGATCTTCACGAGTGCTTCAAAATTCGTTGAACTAGTTCTGCTTCAAGGAAGAGACCATATATGTACATAAGTATGTATGTACTCAGATAGTTTAGGTTGGTCACCAGTCCAGAGTGGTATGGAAACTTAACTGGTAATAGTTTCGGCTATGAGGTCTGACCGGAGACTTATTTCTAGCACCAAGGGTTATAGGAGACGCCAGAGCTTACTTAAGCTTGTTTTTGGGTACGGCCCCTCGGAGAGTATCGTAGCGGTTGTGGTTTAACACCCAAATGTGGGTACAGTTGACATTGTTGGCTCGCTGTGGAGTCGAAACCAAAGTACGACAGAAGTTTAGATAGGCCTCAAGCCCTACCAAGGTGGTTAGTGTGTCCATGCCGCACTGCCAATTAGTACCGATAATGGTTCCGTTTGCAAGTTAAACACCTCCACATGCTGTACTCAGACAGTCCGCGGCAATTAAAGCCGAAATTGATCGCAAAATGCTTAGCAGGAAACTGAATATATAGCTGATGAGCCAGAAACGCGGAGAAACCTTGAGGAGTTCTCGCCGTATTACGAAAGGCTGTGGGTTCCTTTTCTTACATTTGCTTCATCCTGGATCGAGGCATTTAGTCAGTAGTAAGATGCTCTTGACCATGATTTAAAAGGAAGGGTTTTAAAGAGCTCTTATGACCAAAAAAACCACAGCTCATCTTACTCCTGGGAATTCTCAATAAGCATTGCCGTATCGGAATTAATATATATGGTCAGGCTCATTATCTCAAGATAAAAAAGTTCAGGTTCGAACTATGTAGCAAAGTGAACTGTGCCGAGACAATTTCAGATAACCTCTTTCGGTCCCACGCCCAAAGGGCATTCACAGACGGCTCTAAAACTGATCAAGCTATAGAGGTGGGAATATACGGCCCTAAGGCCAAGATCCCTAAGTGAATTGCCCTAGTATCTTTCAAGTGCAGATGTATGCCATCAGTGTTTGTGCGAAAGAAATTCCGCAGACATCCATGAAGAAAGCACATTGGCAACTATGGAGAGAGTCAGGCTGCACTAAAGGCCATATCGTCGTATGAGAATGGGTAGCGAGATTGAACCTCTTGGGGAACACAACACAGTACAACTGCTGTGGGTTCCCGGACACAAAGGCATACAGGGCAACGAAGAAGCTGACATACTAGCAAGAAAGCAAGCATAGGCACCTAATACCAGCAGGAAGGTGTTAAGAGCAGAAGAACGCCAGTTAAGAAGAGCACATTGGGAGAACAAATCTGAACTAAGGCCGACGAAAGAACTTCTTGTAAGTTACAACCTCAAGAGGTCTAGGGAACTAAGTAATCACATTCCAAAAGAAAAACCTGAGTTTTATAAGAGGATTGCTAACGGGTCACTGCAGGCTGTGGGCCTATATAAACAGATGATGTCGTTATTGCGACATGTCAGCAGAAACCCCTCCACACCTGCTTTTAGAGTGCGATGTGGGTGCGAGAACAAGGCTAACACATACACATTATGCACATTCACTCTCTAACGCCGAAATGAAATAAAATGAAACAGCTTGGTTTCATTAGAGCACTAGGGCTAGACGAGGTGCCATGATGAGCTCTGTGCTATGCGCCCAAGACCCAAGGTCTCAATGCAAATCTCTATAAAATCTATCTATCTAGGAAGCTTAGTAGTTGAATTACAAATTCTCGGTGTTACAGAGAAAGAGAGCGCCTTCGTGGAGTTAGTTGTGCCAGCTGGAATTAAATTTTTTGTTGAAGGCAAGTAAATTAAGATGGAAGCAATGAAGTAGAGGCTGTGGAAATTTTTCATATGAAATTACATATTTCTTTAAAATAAAACACTATTTTAAAGCAATTTGCAATTAAAGAGACTTCTATGAAATCTTAGATTTATGCAACTTTAATAGCAATAACATATAAATTTTAAAGACCTGGCATGCTCAGCATTTCCTTGAATAAAACTTCTTATAAATACTAGAGATTTTAAATTAGTTTAAGACGCGATTTAATTTTCTTCTACTTAAATATGCAAGTCTAATAGTTATTTGACTACTCAAAATTCATACATATGTATGTATGTAAGGAAGTTGTAGCATTAATTAGTTAACTCATAAAATGATACAAATTCATGTAAGAATACCTGGAATCAACTCACATTGGTGTGCCTCAAATTAGGCCACGTGCTTACATGTTGGGCATGCACACATTTAAATCTAAGAATTCTCTTCAAAACTGTGTAATTTAAGTGAAAGATTTATGTAGATTAAGTACTAGTAATATTGTAAATTTAAAATATGTGTTTGTTAATACATACATACATGTACATATGTATACAAAACCAATAAGCTCCTAAACCTATGCTTGTGTGTATTGGAAAAGTCTTTATAATGTGCGAAGACGATATTTTTCATAATCTCGAAATACTCGTACAAAGTTTATTAAAAGTTGCTACTCCTTGATTAATTGTTGCACGCAATTAGCTCACAAAAAAGGAAATCACAATTGATTGCACTTTAATTGAGTTGTAGTGAGAAGATGTGAATTTTATTTCTCAGTGAAAATTTCTGCCATGAAAAACAGCTTCTCATAAAAATATAATCGCCGTTCGGAGTCGGCGTAAAACTGTAGGTCCCTCCGCTTTGTGTGACAACATCAAGGCGCACGCCACAAGTCGGAGGAGAAGCTTGGCTAAACACTAACATACATATGTGTAAGCGCTAATATATTATTATCAAAGGGTAATAAACAGGCTATCTGATCCATATGCCGGCATACCTGCAAAATTATTTTTCAAGCCCGTGGACCAAAAAAAAAGCAAACGAAATTTGTTTAAATTATATTTTCGAACTATCTGTTAGGATTGCATGGGAACCGTAGCTAATAAAAATTTTTACCCGAGAAATTTGTAAACTAGAATTTTAAAGCTTTAAAAGTCTCAATACGATGATCTTTTACCGAAATACGGCCTGTCAAAAATTTCCGAAAAATTTTGATTTTTTTGCTTCTTTCATATTTTTGAGTAGTGTATTATCTGCCTACACTGATAGATAAAGTCAAGCCAACATTTTTGTTCTCTGCTATCAAAACCAGATAAATTTTCGTGGACCCCCAGTTACAACTTACTCCCATATTTTTTGCACGCCAACGTAAACCTAAAAAAAAAATCAAGAAATGCACCAGAAACAAAACTTAGTGTACGAAAATTGGTTTCTTATATATAGAAGACCTTATAGACCTTTAAAATGATGTATAACCATCTACTATTCGACTTGGCTTGTTTTCCTTATTTTTTTTTTTAATTTTTTGAACTTGGGCCATCGCTAATTACCAAAAAAAAAAATTTAAAAAAACTTGTAGTATTAACATTTATTTTTAATCTTCGAAGCAAGCAATTGTAGCAGAAATACGGCCATGAATTTATATGAGTGTATGTTGCGGCCTATCCCATTTTTTGAGCAGTACTTAATGATTTAGAATCTAAATTTTAGATCATAAGAGATTAAAATCGGTCATTAAAAACATTATCGAGAAAAATAAAAATCCAAATTTAACACTTATTTTTGATCGGAAAAAATAAACATCAAAAAATTACGATTTTGTATTGACCTAAAAATAAAAATATTAATATTAAACGGTTATTTTCGGTCCCTGCCTTAAAATCCCCTCCGAAAATCATCCGAAAATGAGCAATACCTTCAAAAAAAAAAAATGCCAAAAATCAAAGGTAAGTCCTAGCTACTTCAAACTTGCACTTTATTATACTCAAATTTAATGGGCTATAAATATGCATACTCAAAATCTTCCTGAGAAATCTAATTAAAAAGTTTGAAATTTTTACGAAATTTTGCTGAAATTTTTTAATATTGCAACAAGTTTGAAACTTGTTGAAAGGATAAACTAAATTTTTATAAAAAAATAATCAAAATTGAACAAAAAAAAGACTTGTTAAAACGTGTCAATATGTGGTGCGTTTATACAATTGACACGGGGTGTATACTTCTGCCCACACAGACTGCAAAAAAAAAGTATTAAAGCAGGCAGGAAAGTGGTCTTTCAAGTGAAATTTATAAGTTAAATAGCTGCAGATTTTCACGCTAAATGTCGCACTGTACAAAGGATAAGATAAAAATAAGTAAGCAGAGAAATGCTGGCGAAGAGGAGAGAAGCTGCGGCAACTGCGAGTGAAAGCAAGGAAGAGGAAAAATTGAAGTAGCAAGCAACGTACAATCATATAGGCTGATGGTGTGCCCCTTTAAGAGACTACAAACGTGAATTTCTGCAGGCTGAGTGCGTAGGTGTAAGTGTGTGTGTGTGCAATGAAGGCAGTCTCCTCCACGCTATATACGACTTTTTAATCTCAGATTAACCTTGTTTGCGCGCGTCATTGCAGTAAAAGAGACTTCTACATGCAATTGCCCTTCAAAGGGAGTTGGCTGGCCTGCTCGATTGGCTTGCCGGACGACTGAGTTGTCTGTCCTTGCAATTGGCAACACATATTGATGCATTCCTCATCTTCTCCTCTTTCTTACTTTTCTTGTTTGTATTTGTTTTTGTCAAGCAATGCAGACTGTTTCACCATAGGCTGTTACGTAGCACCTTTCGCTTAAACTTGCTGTCGTATATTGCTTCGCACGGCATTTTTAATTAAAG
>NW_023464316.1:0-1783 GCF_013731165.1 Rhagoletis pomonella
TTAGAATGTTTAACTTTTAGGTGTGCTCGTCCTTAAGTTATTTGTTTTTGTTATTTTTTGGCTTTTATAACAATTATATTCAACAATTTATATTGAGCTCGAGGCCGTTTTAAATGAAAATTTTTATTGTGGAAAAGCAACAATAATTTGAAACAAGTAAGAGCAGCGCTGTCTTCGGCTATGCCGAAGGCTTCATACCTTTCATGAACGTCTGCAAATTTTAGTTTGACAGATTACTGATTTTGAATACATCTGCATACATCGATAGAGGAGTTACATACTTATATAAAAAATCGCATCTAAACAATCAGAGGTATGGAAGATATACTTTATATGGTACCAATCTAAGTGATTTTCACTGCTATGTGATCGGAATGTAAACCGGTAACACAATTTATTGGGTTTAGTTTCCTACATAAACGAGATATATCGGAAAAACTGGTATCTGAACAATCAGTGCTATAGGAGATAAAGCTTATACAACATAGATTTTGACGATTTTCTCAGTAGACTTTGTATTATTATTTATAAAATATCTTACGAAATTTATCAGTGTTAGCTGTTCAAATAAAGGGGGTTTACAGTAAAATCCCATATCTGAACAATCAGATGTATGGACGATATATGTTGTAGTCACCCGATCCTTTTTATTTTCACTGTAAGTATTCTGTTAATAATGAGTGAAAATGGTGCGAAATTTCATGTTCCTAGCTGCATAAATGGAGGAGATATGATAAAAGACCTCATATCTGAACAATCAGTTGTATGCGGGCTGCAGGTTATAGTGACCCGATCTTCGCTATTTTCACTGTAAGTCTTCTGCTGATAATGAGTGAAAACAGCGTGAAATTTCATGGTCCTAGCTACATAAATGGATGAATTATAACGAAAAATCTCATATCTGAACAATCAGCTGTATGGGAGCTATAGGTTATAGTTATCCGATCTTTTTAATTTTCATTGTAAGTTTTCTGTTGATAATTATTGAAAACAGTGCGGAATTTCCTGTTCCCAGCTATATAAATGGAGCAGTTATAACGAAAAATTCAATTGTATGGGAGCTATAGGTTATAGTAAACCGATCTTTGTAATTTTCACTGTAAGCATTCTGTTTATAATGGGTGCAAGTGCTGCAAAATTTCATGTTCGTAGCTGCATAAATGGAGAAATTATAACGAAAAATCTCATATCTGAACAATCAGTTGTATGGGAGCTATATGTTATAGTGGTCCGATTCTTCCGGTTCCGACAAATGATTAATACATTATAAAAATACACCCACCTATCAAATTTGATCAGGATATCTCGAAAACTGAGAAACTAGATTGCATACAAACAGACGGACAGACGGACAGACGGACATGGATAAATCGACTCAGCTCGACGTTCTGATCATATAAGTATACATTTTAATGGGTCTATCTCTTTTTGTTCTGGTACTTACAAACATCGGACCAAAGTTATAATACCATTTCATGCTCGTGAAAGTTATAAAAATGGTAGAAGTGATAGCTATTTCGGAAATCACCACATTTCCTCATCAGACTTCTTTCAGTAGGATTCGAACCGACGATCCCACTGACTCAGCCAGTTGCCTATGCACCGTGCTAAGTACGCCTTGTAAATTATCGTTTGCTTTTTTCCACTGTTTTCATTTTTTGTTATGCCAACACAATCAAGCGCAGCTATTCCGCTGCAATTCACTTGATCATGTGGTTGTTGGTATTGTTGGTTTTTGCTAATAATTCTATTTTTAGAATGTTTAACTTTTAGGTGTGCTCGT
>NW_023464316.1:1883-6218 GCF_013731165.1 Rhagoletis pomonella
TTCAGTTTAGTAATATTGAATATTGTCAATTGCAGGACTATAAAATCTAAGGAGCACCCTGAGCTTTGTTTTCCGGTAAAATTAATTTTATCGTCAGTTACTTTAATCCTATTTTACGTTGATTTTAAAAGTTAAACGAAATCTGTATTTCTATAAATTATTTTTTACTTTTTAGTTCACATTGTAAGAAAAGCGAGTTTTTAGTTTTTTAAACTATAATTTTATTTTCATAGTTTTAGTCTTAAATTCAATTCATTTTGAAACTATTATAACGAATAGAACATCGCGCGACATCAATCGTTGAAACTTCCATTCGTGCTGTCATCAGGTAACTTTAAAATGGAAATTTAAATCAATTCCTATTCGTACTGTTGCTTCATCTTTTAGGCGCATCATTATTACATAGTTACATCCAGTGTTGCCAAACATGGGCAAAACTAACCAAAACTACCAAAACTGGTAGGTTTTTTTTCCATTTGGTAGCTTGGTAGGCTTGATTGGATTCCGGTAGATTTCGGGACTACGAGTAATAGTTATTTGAGAAAAATAGAAAATATGTATCTCTAAACATTTTAGCAATTTTTTTTTCATGAATATTTCATCATGTATCTCTAAACATTTTAGCATTTTTTTTTTCATGAATATTTCATCGGTGCGTTCGTATAACGGCGGCCGCAAACATGATTCCCCAGTACAAACGTATACCCTTATTATTGCCAATATACAATACGAACATCCATATATACTTTATGGCGTACTTGGGCCAAGATTCCAGGAAAGTCTGCCAATGGGCTTGTACCCAACCATATTCTGGGCGGAGGTCTTCGCAATCGAAGTCTGTGTTCGCGAATTTTATCGAAGAAGGCAAATGAGGCCAGGGGTTTAAGGCAACGAAAGAGTGTAGCCCAAATGCGTTTGCATAGTTCCGAGCCTTTTTGCGGTACATCTAAAGGATATACTGCAGACCTACTTAGGAGCTAGCTGGGAATTGCTGCACACTGGCGGAAGCGAAGCGAATAAGATAATCAAAGAGATTCATAACTTTTCAGGAGGAACTCCGAAAGATACCTTGAACTTAAAACTATTACTGGCTACCTGACAGCACACTGCAAGTTAACGTACCGATTGAATTAAATGGTCTTTCTGTAGAGACTGTCTGCAGGTTTTGTGGGCCGGTGAAGGAAACCCCAGAGTATATTCTATGTGCCTGTCCACGAAGCATGAATAGTAGACTGATGCACCTTGGGGAAGGATTGTAATCTCTATCTAAAATTTTTAACATGGCATTATCCAAAGTGCTGAGCTTTTTAAATAGCCTGATATTGGAGCGATTACAATTAGGATTTAGCACAATATATCTTCTTAGGTCGCAACGCGAGTATTCCCGATGTAATAATAATAATATAGTCACTTGACACGAATAAAGACGCTCGGGTGTTTTGCGAAAAAAGACGCGTAAACATGGATTCAACATCATTCCGGAAAAACTCTTTGGGGAATTCATATACTCGCAAACATTGTTGACCGCGAAAATAAGTCTTCTTCTTCGCCGAAATTTTTTTACGTGTCTTTTTTCGCTGTCAACTTTTGAGCTCGCGTCTTTATTCGTATCTAATGACGATATGTATGTATGTACAGTAAAATGAATCGTTATACGCAGCTAATTTGTTTTTATTATACTATTTAGCTGTGTTTTAGTTTTACTAAATGTTATGTTAGCTATGTTTTTAATAAATTTGACATTGAAAAAAAATATTGAAACTGAAAAAAATGTTTGGTAGGTTTTGGTTGGTTATGGTAGAAAATTTTGGTAGGAAAAAAATTTTTCTGTGGCAACGCTGGTTACATCCCAAGCTAATAAAAGCGAGGTAAAAATGAACTCTTGGTGACCATTTATTTGGGAATCAAGCAAAAGTGTGTACATCCATATTTCTTTGTTAACAACTTATTGATGTTTTTAACATTTTCGTAGAAACTGCATGTAGACATTTTCAATTTGTATTATTTACCTTGTTCCCTAAATTTTCATCCAATTAGTTTTCGCATACATATCTCAAACAATTTTGTACTTTCTGCTACCATTTCTTTATCACCGAACGAATTTGCTGAGGAACCCAAAACGTTCATGGACAAGTTTGTAAGCCTCAATCCTTATTCTCAGTTAAAATTATAGGTATGAAACTTTGGGTTCGAAATTTATTCGATGGTTTTTTTAATGCCATCTAATTTCTAAAAATAATTTTATTTACTTTTGCTTTTTCCATTTTAATTATTTAATTTTTTTAATTTTATTTTCTTTTATTTATTAGTTCTTCAGTTTTAATGAAATGCAGGAAATTGGTCGAGTAGCGGCAAAATTGATACATCAGTATCAGAAAGAACTTTATGTGGTGTAATAATTTCAAGATGTTTAATATCTTTTCGATTGAAATCGAATATTATTTTCATGTGCTAAATGCCTTGATTAAAGTTTTGCTCCCGTTTAGCAGGTGTTTCCAATCGACCCAATGCGATTATCGTCATCGTCGACGATCGCCAGCGCATCAGTAACATGGCTGACGATGGCCGTATCGTCACTTTTACTGACGATGACGATATTCAACATAGGGCGGAATATTCATCAATTAAATAGAAGAAATTGAAAACGCGAAACTATTGCATGAAGTGAAAGGGTGATAATAACCTAACCAAAGGCTTGTGAAATGGTGCATTTTAAAAAGAATTAGACCAATGGACCAAACGATAAGAAATTGACCAAACTTGGTCTATTTGGACCAAAACGGCAACCGTATGTATAATTCGAATTACATGTTTAAAGTCCATTAACTCACCCTTCATATGTATGTACATATTTAGGTTGTGGATTAGTATCACAACTGCTCTAACTTTTAGTATCAAGTCATGAGGTGCAACTCCCCTACTTATACTTGCTGCTGTGGATATTCAGAAACGACAGTAGATATCAACGCCATTTCTACTACGAACTTGATCGATCCTTCAAGTGGTTTTGCTTAATTACACCAGGCTGAGGTTCAAATACCCAATCGGCTAAATCTCGCAAAATAATCTCTTGTGACACTAAACTTAATTTTTGAGTCTGGGGAAAGTTCTCGCCCTTCTGTAACCCGCAAGAGTGAAATTTTGCAGATTTTTTGAAATTTGAGTGCAGATTTTTTAAGCTTAATCTGTTTTGTCATCTGAGGGGACTTTTTTCAAAAAGTTCTTTAAGAAACTATTTTTATTCATAAAAACTCCATTTTTGGAGGTATTTTCAAATCGGTCTAGCTCACTTAAATCTTAATATTTTTCAGAAATATTTTGGCGGACGTCTTAAAGTTTTGCAATCCTAGCGGAAAAACCTCAACTTTTTTTGGTGATGCAGTTTAATATACATCTTTCATCAGAATCAGTATTAAAATCTCTATTGGCTCCTAGCGTTGATTAGCGTTTTTTCCATATTTTTGGCCTATGTGCGCTTTTATTCGAAACCTACTTAAATGTTTCGGAACCGAGTATCGAGAATATTGGATACTTAAAAGTATTGACTCAGCACATCACTACTGTCAAATTCACTGAGAGCCGATTAGCGGTATTGCCATCGGCGCCACCTTCTGTATTCTCTCCATCGTGGTATATGTACATATGTACAGAGCCAAAGGGGACATTTTATTTGCAGATCTTCCAATGTATCACTGCCTACATGCACACGAATGTAGCAATGCTTTGAACGATATGAAACAACAAGTAATTTTTAGCAAAAAAAACCGACTTCAACTCTCATATAAACAAAATATATACATATATATATATCTCATGATCTACTGATCGGATCTTAACCAGATTAGTATGGGACTACCTCTGAGACACTACCTTTCCGATGCAAAAAGAATTATCGAATTCGGTTGACGTGGTCCAAGGTAAAATTCTAAAATTTTTCGACGCAAATATTTCGAAAATGGTTCAATGAATCTCAAATCTGAAAAGTTAGTGCAAAGCTTCAGATCGAGCACTATTATTTAATATATAATTGGTCTCTGTACGACTTGTAGATCGCTGGGAATAAACGCCTTGTTATTTTACGTCTACAAATCATTGTAAATATCAATTTTCAGTAAATAAGCTTCAGTAGTTGGGTCGTTCTTAAAAAACATGACCAATTGGTGTCCCCAGACTTTACTATTTTATATTTTGTTTCTTCAAAAAGAAAATAGAAAAATATCTGCATTTTTATAAATTATTATCGATTCTACGTAACTATATTATGAAAAAAAAATAATTAATTATCTGAAAATAACTTAAAAAATATTTTCAATGTCAAAGGTTTAGCAAAAACCT
>NW_023464316.1:6318-11264 GCF_013731165.1 Rhagoletis pomonella
TTCAGTTTAGTAATATTGAATATTGTCAATTGCAGGACTATAAAATCACCCGGAGAGCACCCTGAGCTTTGTTTTCCGGTAAAATTAATTGTATCGTTAGTTACTTTAATCCTATTTTACGTTGGTTTTAAAAGTTAAACGAAATCTGTATTTCTATAAATTATTTTTTACTTTTTAGTTCACATTGTAAGAAAAGCGAGTTTTTAGTTTTTTAAACTATAATTTTATTTTCATATTTTTAGTCTTAAATTCAATTCATTTTGAAACTATTATAACGAATAGAACATCACGCGAAATCAATCGTTGAAATTTTCATTCGTGCTGTCATCAGGTAACTTTAAAATGAAAATTTAAATCAATTCCTATTCGTACTGTTGCTTCATCTTTTAGGCGCATCATTATTACATAGTTACATCCAGTGTTGCCAAACATGGGCAAAACTAACCAAAACTACCAAACTGGTAGGTTTTTTTCCATTTGGTAGGTTGGTAGGCTTGATTGGATTTTGGTAGGTTTCGGGACTACGAGTAATAGTTATTTGGGAAAAATAGAAAATGTATATCTCTAAACATTTTAGCAATTTTTTTTTACATGAATATTTCATCGGTGCGGGGAACATGATTCCCCAGTACAAACGTATACCCTTATTATTGCCAATATACAATACGAACATCCATATATACTTTATGGCGTACTTAGACCAAGATTTCAGGAAGGTCTGCCAATGGGCTTGTACCCAACCATATTCTGAGCGGAGGTCTTCGCAATCGAAGTCTGTGTTCGCGAATTTTATCGAAGAAGGCAAATGAGGCCAGGGGTTTAAAGGCAACGAAAGAGTGTAGCCCAAATGCGTTTGCATAGTTCCGAGCCTTTTTGCGGTACATCTAAAGGATATACTGCAGACCTACTTAGGAGCTAGCTGGGAATTGCTGCACACTGGCGGAAGTCGAAGCGAATAAGACCATCAAAGAGATTCATAACTTTTCAGGAGGAACTCCGAAAGATACCTTGAACTTAAAACTCTTACTGGCTACCTGACAGCACACTGCAAGTTAACGTACCGATTGAATTAAATGGTCTTTCTGTAGAGACTGACTGCAGGTTTTGTGGGCCGGTGAAGGAAACCCCAGAGTATATTCTATGTGCCTGTCCACGAAGCATGAATAGTAGACTGATGCACCTTGGGGAAGGATTGTAATCTCCATCTAAAATTTTTAACATGGCATCATCCAAAGTGCTGAGCTTTTTAAATAGCCTGATATTCTTAGGTCGCAACGCGAGTAACCCCGATGTAATAATAATAATATAGTCACTTGACACGAATAAAGACGCTCGGGTGTTTTGACGGCGAAAAAGGATGCGTGAAAAAAATTTGCGAAAAAAGACGCGTAAACATGGATTCAACACCATTCCGGAAAAACTCTTTGGGGAATTCGTATACTCGCAAACATAGTTGACCGCGAAAATAAGTCTTCTTCTTCGCCGAAATTTTTTTACGTGTCTTTTTTCGCTGTCAACTTTTGAGCTCGCGTCTTTATTCGTATCCAATGACGATATATATGTATATACAGTAAAATGAATCGTTATACGCAGCTAATTTGTTTTTATTATACTATTTAGCTGTGTTTTAGTTTTACTTTAGTTTATGTTAGCTATGTTTTTAATAAATTTCACATTGAAAAAAAATATTAAAACTGAAAAAATGTTTGGTAGGTTTTGGTTGGTTATGGTAGAAAATTTTGGTAGGAAAAAAATGTTTCTGTGGCAACGCTGGTTACATCCCAAGCTAATAAAAACGAGGTAAAAATGAACTCTTGATGACCATGAGAGAAGCGCACATACTTGATGCAAATTTTATATTTGGGAATAAAGCAAAAGTTTGTACATCCATATTTTTTTGCTAACAACTTATAGATGTTTTTAACATTTTCGTAGAAACTGCATGTAGACATTTTCAATTTGTATTGTTTACCTTGTTCCCTAAATTTTCATCCAATTAGTTTTCGTATACATACATATCTCAAAAAATTTTGTACTTTCTGCTACCATTTCTTTATCACCGAGCGAATTTGTTGAGGAACCCAAAACGTTCATGGACAAGTTTGTAAGCCTCAATCCATATTCTCAGTTAAAATTAAAGGTATGAAACTTTGAGTTCGAAATTTATTCGATAGTTTTTTTAATGCCATCTAATTTCTAAAAATAATTTTATTTACTTTTGCTTTTTCCATTTTAATTATTTAATTTTATTTTCTTTTATTTATTAGTTCTTCAGTTTTAATGAAATGCAGGAAATTGGTCGAGTAGCGGCAAAATTGATACATTAGTATCAGAAAGAACTTTATGTGGTGTAATAATTTCAAGATGTTTATTATCTTTTCGATTGAAATCGAATATTATTTTCATGTGCTAAATGCCTTGATTAAAGTTTTGCTCCCGTTTAGCAGGTGTTTCCAATCGACCCAATGCGATTATCGTCATCGTCGACGATCGCCAGCGCATCAGTAACATGGCTGACGATGGCCGTATCGTCACTTTTACTGACGATGACGATATTCAACATAGGGCGGAATATTCATCAATTAAATAGAAAAATTGAAAACGCGAAACTAATGCATGAAGTGAAAGGGTGATAATAACCCTACCAAAGGCTTGTGAAATGGACCATTTTAAAAAGAATTAGACCAATGGACCAAACGATAAGAAATTGACCAAACTTGGTCTATTTGGACCAAAACGGCAACCGTATGTATAATTCGAATTACATGTTTAAAGTCCATTAACTCACCCTTCATATGTACATATTTAGGTTGTGGATTAGTATCACAACTGCTCTAACTTTTAGTATCAAGTCATGAGGTGCAACTCCCCTACTTATAGTTACTTGCTGCTGTGGATATTCAGAAACGACAGTAGATATCAACGCCATTTCTACTACGAAATTGATCGATCCTTCAAGTGGTTTTGCTTAATTACACCAGGCTGAGGTTCAAATACCCAATCGGCCAAATCTCGCAAAATAATCTCTTGTGGCACTAAACTTAATTTTTGAGTCTGGGGAAAGTTCTCGCCCTTCTGTAACTCGCAAGAGTGAAATTTTGCAGATTTTTTGAAATTTGAGTGCAGATTTTTTAAGCTTAATCTGTTTTGTCATCTGAGGGGACTTTTTTCAAAAAGTTCTTTAAGAAACTATTTTTATTCATAAAAACTCCATTTTTGGAGGTATTTTCAAATCGGTCTAGCTCACTTAAATCTTAATATTTTTCAGAAATATTTTGGCGGACGTCTTAAAGTTTTGCAATCCTAGCGGAAAAACCGCAACTTTTTTTGGTGATGCAGTTTAATATACATCTTTCATCAGAATCAGTATTAAAATCTCTATTGGCTCCTACATTCGGGGTTTGATTAGCGTTTTTTCCATATTTTTGGCCTATGTGCGCTTTTATTCGTAACCTACTTAAATGTTTCGGAACCGAGTATGAAAAATATTGGATACTTAAAAGTATTGACTCAGCACATCACTACTGCTGTCATCTCGACTGTGACGTCAGCAAAACAGCTGATTCTGTCAAATTCACTGAGAGCCGATTAGCGGTATTGCCATCGGCGCCACCTTCTGCATTCTCTCCATCGTGGTATATGTACATATGTACAGAGCCAAAGGGGACATTTTATTTGCAGATCTTCCAATGTATCACTGCCTACATGCACACGAATGTAGCAATGCTTTGAACGATATGAAACAACAAGTAATTTTTAGCAAAAAAAACCGACTTCAACTCTCATATAAAAAAAAATATATACATATATATATATCTCATGATCTACTGATCGGATCTTAACCAGATTAGTATGGGACCACCTCTGAGACACTACCTTTCCGATGCAAAGAGAATTATCGAAATCGGTTGACGTGGTCCAAAGTAAAATTTTAAAATTTTTCAACGCAAATATTTCGAAAATGGTTCAATGAATCTCAAATCTGAAAAGTTAGTGCAAAGTTTCAGATCGAGCACTATTATTTAATATATAATTGGTCTCTGTACGACTTGTAGATCGCTGGGAATAAGCGCCTTGTTTCAGAGCAATATGTAGATTCTTATTTTACGTCCAAAAATCATTGTAAATATCAATTTTCAGTAAATAAGCTTCAGTAGTTACTAAAATATCGCAGTTTTCGTATTTCTGAAAACTACCGTTATATGAAAAGGGGGCGTGGTAACGGTCCGATTTCGCCCATTTTCAATACCAACCAACCTTGGGTAGAGGGCAATCTACATACCGTTCAGATATCTCAATTTTTGCTCGAGTTATCGTGTACACGGACGGACAGACAGACGGACGGACAGACAGACATGGCTTAATCGACTTCTCTATTCATTCTGAGCATTTATGTATACATTTGTCTATATCTATCTCGATTCGTTTCGGCTGTTACAAAAAACCATTATGTGGACAAAGTTAAAATACCCTTGTGCACAAGGGCGCTCGGGTATAAAAATATCACTTATATCTTACGAACTAATCTAACAATCGTAATACGATCGTAAGGAAACCATCCAACAAAATTCTCCATAAACCGCTTTTCGATTGGCCTTCTGGTTATAGGTTTCTGAGAAAGTAAAATATCACTCAAGTTTGTTTGTTTATTTATGAAAAAATTGAACAAGTTCACCCTTTAACAGAGAAAAAAAATAAAAAATTAACGGCATTTTTGTAATTGTTTTATTTTGCATGAATGCCCGTTCCTGTACAAAAAATGAAGTTAGAAATGAAGAAAATCGATGCATAAACAAGAAATAAATGAATGGTAAAATCCAAATGCGCAAGGATTTTTGTATGAAATAATAACAGAAAAAAGAATTCTTCAGGTGTACATGGCGTATGAGTAAGTAGCAGTCTTTCGTGCTCATTTCTTCATTCGACCTCTCATTACTTCGTTATTT
>NW_023464317.1:0-11263 GCF_013731165.1 Rhagoletis pomonella
TCCTCTGCAAGCAGCTGTCTGCACGGGTGGCCACTTCTGTGGGTCCCAATCAGGAACTGTTTGCAGAGCATTATATTGTGCTCCTTCACCGGGAGCATTTGCGCCTCGCCGTGCAGGTGGTGTTCAGGCGTCATCAGGAGGCATCCCGTCGCTGTCCTCAGTGCGGTGTTTTGTGCGGTCTGTAGCTTCGTCCACTGCGTCCTACTAGTCCCAGGCGACCACACTGGCGCTGCGTAGTTCAAAACCGGCCGGCCTATTGCCTTGTATGTTGCCAGCAACGTTTCTTTGTCTTTGCCCCAAGTACTGCCGGCTAGCGACTTGAGGACCTTGTTGCGGCTCTATACTTTATTGACAATAGCGGTTGAGTGCGCAGAGAAGGAGAGCAGGCTGTCGAAAGTTACTCCGAGTATTTTGGGGTTATTCACCGTCGGAATTGGTGTGTCATCGACGTGAATCCCCAGCGGTAGCCTGACCTCCTACGTCCAGGTTGTGAACAGGGTCGCGGAGGATTTCGTAGGGGAGAGGGCTAGACACTTTGCAGTGAAGAAGCGAGAAAGTTCGGAGAGATACCCGTTTACTTTCGAACACAGGTCATCAATTCCATTCCCAGTCGCCATGATCGAGCAATCGTCGGCATAAGAGACAATCGAGACTCCCTCTGGTGGTTGAGGGAGCTTTGAAATGTAAAAGTTAAACAGTAGCGGGGGAAGGACACCACCCTGAGGAACCCCCTGTTTTATTTTTTCGCTGTTTACTCGTTTTGTCTCTAAACATTACCGACGAATGTCGACCACTCAGGTAATTTGCCGACCACCGTTTGAGCTTCTGTGGGAGAGAGGAGGCCTCTATATCTTCTAGTAGCGTGGAATGGCAGACGGTGTCAAACACCTTTGACAAGTCCAACGCTACTAGAATCGTTCTCTTACAGGGACGCTTTCGGTTAAGGCCACGAGTTATCTGAGTGTTTATGGCGTTAAGTGCTGTTGTTGTACTGTGCACTTTACGGAAACCATGCTGATGCTTCGCTGGGGTCAGGTGGTTTGTGAAGAACGGGAGTAGCAAGGCCTCGAGTGTCTTCGCTACTGGGGAAAGGAGTGTTATCGGACGATACGAGTCTCCTTTGTTGGCAGGTTTCCCCGGTTTGAGCAGTGGGACCACTCTCCCCACCTTCCAGATGTCTGGGATGATGAGAGTGGCCATTGACAACCCAAATTTTTCAGCATCAGCATGCATATTCCGTCGGGACCCATGGCTTTGGAGGCTTTCGCCTTCCCGATGGCTACCTGAACTTCACCGCAAGTGAAAGCAAGGGGGGCACAAGTTGTTGGCAGTTTGTGCAGCCTTCTGGTCACTCGACGCTTGGCTTTGTCCACCGGAGGATGCAGTATGAACTGCCGGCTGAAATAGCTCGCGCATCGCTCTGGGTCCGACGAGGCATGGTCGCCGAAGGAAATTTCGACTCTGTCGTCGTGCTTCGTCGGATTAGACAATGACCTCACGGTTGACCAAAGCTTGCTCGCACCAGAGGTGAAATTACAGGTCTTCAGATGCTCCTCCCACTTCTTCCGCTTATGTACGTTTACTAGTTGCCGAATCTCCGCGTTGAGATCCCTGATACGGGGATCTCCGGGATCGGCCTGACGAAGGCTATCACGCTCATCGGCTAGAACAGCCGCTTCGGCAGGAAAGTTTGGACGTGGGTCCGATATGCATCCTGCCGGTATGAAGCGAGCTGCAGCAGCAGTGACAGCCCTGCGGAACTTACGTTCACCGAGATGGACGTCGGTTGGTGTGGGGAGCGCTGTGAAGGTGTTTTCGGTAAACTCCGCGTAACCTTTCCAATCAGCTTTTGAAAAGTTGATATAGGTCCGGTGTTTGGCGGGGGCAAAGTCGGTTGGTTTATCAATCGAGATGACTATGGGTAGGTGGTCTGATGCTAGAGTCAGCATAGGTCGCCATGTTATGCTGTTTATCAGACCAGCGCTGACTATTGTTGTCTGGCGAGCTGCTGCAGTTACCCATAATCCTGGTGGGTGCGTCGTCGTTCATTGTGCAGAATGTCGAATCGTCCATCTGCTCAGCCAAGTCTGTTCCCCTACGGTCGTTTGACAGGCTTGAGTGCCAAAGATCGTGGTGCGCATTAAAGTCACCTACTACCATACGGTTTTCACCTCTGAGGAGCGCACCTATATCAGGGTGATATCCTGCCGGGCGGCAGGTGACAGGGGGTATGTATATGTTAAACATTTCGAGCTCGACATCGCCTGACCGGATGGCGATGCCCTGACATTCTAGGGTGGTATCCCTGCGGTCGATGTCTGCTTCGATAAGACGATACTGCACGGTGTGGTGCGTGATGAACGCTAAGCCACCACCATTATCTCGCTCGCGATTTCGACGGTGCACGTTGTACCCGGAGCAATTCAACAAAGTTGAATTGCTGTGCAACTTCGTCTCTTGGACCGCAGCTATCAATATACCATGCCGACACATGAAGACGGTTATCTCCTCAATCTTGCTTTGCAGCCCGTTGCAGTTAAATTGAAGGAGCTTCATGTGGTTCGGCAGACGTGTCGTGATGTGGGGTGTAAGTGAAGTGTATGTTCTTGCCGCCGTTGGCTGTGTGTGCTGCTGTGGTGATTGCCGCCCTGTGGTGGTGGCGGGGGGGGCGTCGCAATTGGGGTCTGCGACCGAGCAGCGCAACGCGGGCCCTCGAAGTTCCCAGTCCAATCTCGCGTGGTACGCTGACCTGAGCATGCCCTAAAGTGGCACCAGCCAAGGCAGGTGTTGCACTTTACTGATGTCACATTACGGAGTATCCTGGTCGGACATACCGTGCAGATTGTAGGGGGAGCCAGGAGTTGTTGGCGGCGGCGTGTGGGTGGTGGTGCGGTTGTGTGTGTTATGTGGTCTGTGGTGGCTGTGGTACGGGCTGTGGTGTTATTATGTTGTTGTGTTGTGGTGACTGTGTGAGGCTGCTGTGTGAGTGTGTGAGGCTGCTCGGGCGGACTGTGGTTAGCCGTGGAGGCTGCTCTGTTTGAGCAACAGGGGGGCCACGTACGACGTGGTCCACTGTCTATGTGTCCGTAGTCCCGAGCAGGCTCTGAGGTGACTCCACCCTTCGCAGGCATTACACTTGACTGAGGTGGAGTTGTGGTATAATCGTCTCCGCCATACTCAGCAGGTGTATGTTTCTGGCCCTGGGTTTGACTCGATGCCAGCCCTGAGTAGGAGAATACGTAGTGAATGTAGCCCTATGGACGGACAACTTCTGAGATACTTCGCCGTCCTAAACGGGGTTAGATCGCCGAAACAATAGCCCTTGGTCCGGTGAAACCCGAGTCATTCCGGTACGTAGAACCGGCTGTCGTACGTCGTAATGGTCAGTTGTTTAAGGATCCCTATACTCTGAAGCTTCTTTATGTCACGTTAGTGAGATCTAGGCTAGAGTATGCGTCTTTCATTTGGCGTCCCTATCGGGCTGTCTATATAAACCAGATTGAGAAGGTTCAAAAAGTTTTTATTAAATTTTCTGAGCCTATACCTCCGTATACTTCTCGTTGTCAACTTCTTAATTTAAGTTCGTTAAATACTAGGCGTTCTTTCCTCGCAGCCTCTTTTGTAGCCAAAATATTGGAGGGCACAGTCGATTGTCCTAATCTTTTGGATAAGTTAGCATTAAACGTTTCGTCTCATAATCTGCGTCGTGTTTCTTTATTCTACCTGGGATTTCCAAAAACTAACTATGTAAAATTCTTGCCTTTGTTCAGAACCCTTTCTGAGCTAAATGAGCTCTCTGAATATGATCCGTCTCTCGCATTTGGAACAGTTCGTTTTGTCCTACTTAATTATTTTAGGTAGTGTATAAGCTCTCTTGTTTTATAGTCAGTAAGGAGTTTATTCCATTTGAATTAATAAATAAATTGCATAAATTGCATATGTATGTACATACATACAAGTAAAATATAAATAAATTTAAGTAACAAATACATAAAAAAAAAACCAAGTCAGAAGAATTTCAATTGCATCATCCGCGTCTTTCCTTTCCATGTTTACGCTTTGAGTACAAAATCACTTATGAGCCGCTCGCCGTCTGTAGCAAACGACAGCGAGCATGTTGGCGCACATGTGCGCGGATATGTTCGTTGTTGTTGTTGTTGTTGTAACAGCATACAAATTCCCCAAAGAGATTTTGGGGAGTGTTGCTGCAGTGGCAGTCCTTGGCCAGATATAAATCTGGGTCGTGCCGGTTACGTAGACCCGACTGTCGTGGGAACGGGATGCACACCAACGTAGCAAAGCTTTGAACGATATGAAACAAAAACTGAAACGAAAGCAAATAAATGAAACAATTTTCATACTCTTATGTCCCGCTGAGACGTAGCAATGCTTTGCTCATTGTAAAAATACAAATATTTCGAAAATGGTTCATTGAATCTTAAATCTGAAAAGTTTGTGCAAGTTTCAGATCGAGCACTTTAATTTGATGTATAGTTTGGCATAGATCAAGATAACTAACCGTTCAGCTATAGAAAAACTAAAAATGCAGATTGCTAGTACTTTTTACGCTGATTTTAACTATATAAATATTATTTGCCGCAATTAAAAAGTAAAGTAGATATAAAAGGTAAAACAAAAAAATTGTGATATTTTAAAATATTAATATTTTCGAAACTGCGTAACCGATTCAAAAGGTAATGATGTCAAAATAAAGACAATTAATTTATCTTCAAGCTGATATAAAACAAAAAGATGTCATAATTTTTTCATAAAATAACCTTCTTTTGGAAAACGTCCATTATCAATGCTAAATATTATTTAGAAAATGCAAGTTTATACCTTTAATTTGATATACATATTATATTATGATTTGCTTTTGAGTTTTCAGAATTCAGTGATAATAAAAAATATCACCCTTATTCCAGAACCCGAATTTTCGTAAAAATTTACATGCCGCAACCCTTGCGGAAAAATGTGCAGCATTGCCAGGTATCAGTTGTTTTTCGAACTCAGCTGTATGAAGGGAAACAAAGTGGAAAGGAATTAAAAAAAAGGGTGCGGTTTAGCAGCACTCCCAACTATTTCGGGCTATTCCGTCAAAGGGGTGGCCCGATCCAAAGAAAAATTCCACAAACTTGTAGTCAAGGGTCTACACATTATTTTAACACCCATTTCTGTAATTTTTGGTCACTAATTTATTAACAAATTGGGTTTGAAATATGCCCTTTTTTTTGTAAAATTCGGAAATTAGCGTACATTTATCACTCCTATTCTCCTTAAAGCAGCCACTTCAGCAATATTTTAGTTGTTGTTGTTGTAGCAGCATACAAATTCCCCAAAAACTTTTTGGGGAGTGTTGCTGGAGTGACAGTCCTTGGCCAGATATAAATCTGGGTCGTTCCGGTTACGTAGACCCGACTGTCGTGGGAATATTTTAGTATTCCCCTTCACTTTACACTTTACTCGATTAGTTATAACCAGGGAACGGATTTTATGGAAATTGCCTTTTTTTCTGCTAAAGAGATAGAGTATATTCGATTAAGAATGTCCACGATTTAGCTTTCCCTGATTCCATATATAAACATTTGATGTTGCCTTTTTTAAGATATTTGCCTTTTTTTTACTTTTTTAATATATTTGCCTTTTTTTGCCTTTTCTACCTTTAAAAAAGTGATTATAGCATTTACAATTTTTTTTTTTTAAGATTAAAAAATATACACATGCCCATGCGGCTTATAGAAGCGCAGGGACCTCTTGCCAAATTAGTGTTGAAAAAATTCAAAGCCGTTTTCTCAGCTAACGTAGGCTTGAGGACAATAAGGGTCCTGATAATATGAACGTTTCAAACGTTACATATTTAAATTGGGCTCCCTTGTATCAACTTACGTCGATCGCACATTTAGTACATTCAAGGCTTTTCTACGCGAAAATCGAATCAAAATGCTGCCAGAAAACTTCAAAATGCATCTTGTGGTTCTATGTTACTACAACTATACAGATTAAAGTTTTATGAGTTAGAAACTCGAAAGGATAAAATAGTCAAAGATTCAAAGTACAAATTTTTCATATAATGAAACTAGTTCATAGTTTTTCTCTTTTTACTTGTAATATAAACATTTCTAAAAAAATATATTTTTTGATTGTTCTTCGTATTTTCTGTATTTTTTTAGTGCCTTATTTTGCTTTTTTAGCAATACCTTTTTCTTGCCTTTTCCTGCCTTTTCGCTATTTTATTTTGCCTTTTTTACAATACCTAGTGCCTTTTCCTGCCTTTTTCGCTATTTTATTTTGCCTTTTCCAGCCTATTTCGTTACTTTATTTTGCCTTTTTTATAGGTTTTTAGGTCCAAAAAATCCGTTCCCTGGTTATAACTTTCTTTACGACTTCAACATTAACCAATTAATCACAATTCATTAAATAAGACCACCTTCAAAATCACGAGTCAGACTTTGATTGCATATGCAAATTAAATGGCGGAGTTCAGCTGTCAAACTCCAAAATATGCAAAAGAATGAGAGGCAAAAGAAGATAGGATATAACCCAGTAAGCATTAAAAATATACAAAGGTGTTCCTGCAAAAGGTGTTCAGCACCTTTTCTTCGCAAAGCAGAAAGGAGAATTCTACTCCCTGAGGGTTATAATCCCTAAGTGCGGCCGAAGGCCGCCTACGCATAAAGGTGTTCAACCCCCCTTCAAACTGCTCAATTTGGCTAAGAAAATTCCGTTTTCCCCCTTTTTCAAACAGTTCTCTAGGGGCCTGTACGGGGAGCCCAAGGGGGGGTTCGCCTTTTTATAAAGCGGGGACTGTCCCCTTTCTAGTGGGGGGCTCTGCGTTGCCGGAGAAGAGGAGCTACCGCATGTCAAAGCTATACAATATTTTTTGGGCATATCACAGTATTTTTGCGCAGAACCCACATCAAAATTTGCAAAAAAGTGCGTATTGCAAACCGAATTTATTAATAATTTGAAACTTTTATTTTAAATAAAGGTTTAATCCTTTGATTACACGTGTATGTTAAAGTTTTTGGATTCGGGTTATGCGTTAGGACACAACAACCGAAAATCATAGTACAAATAACTAAACCGGACCCAAGTTTCTCGATAAGGGGCAACAAAGATTCTATTTTGCTCGTTTATATAAAGCAGTGGATAAAAATAAACGTATATGCGAAAGGCAAATTTATCTGTTTAAATAAACGCCACTAATATTTCCTGAAAACACACATCGATTTACATCTTTTATTTCGCCTCCGACACATAATTGTTTTCGTACAAAACTACGCAAAAAAGCTTACTCGTTCGATTTTAGGCATGCCATTGTTACGATTTCGAAAGTTCGAAGATACGATTCGGATTACAGCAAACCATTCCTACGATTCGTAGCAAAATCCGAATACGGAAGTGTTGCAGAATAGGGGTGTATAAATGCATGTATGTGCAAATGCATATTGTAGTTAATTAAACGGGTTGGCTTTCCATTCTGGCCGTTCGTTAAAGGGGCGGTAAATGGGCGTGGTACCTCTAACCCACCTTTTTGGAGGGAACGAACCGCCATTGACAAAAATGCCACCCCCGACCACCTAAGTCCCCTATGGTTCCCTAGAGCCGCAACAAGGTCCTGAAGTCGCTAGCCGGCAGTACTTGGGGCAAAGACAAAGAAACGTTGCTGGCAACATACAAGGCAATAGGCCGGCCGGTTGTAAACTACGCAGCACCAGTGTGGTCGCCGGGGACTAGTAGGACGCAGTGGACGAAGCTACAGGCAGTACAAAACACAGCACTTAGGACAGCGACCGGATGCCTCCTCCGTCACCAGAACACCACCTCCACGATGAGGCGAAAATGCTTCCAATTAGGGAGCACAACACGATGCTCGGCAGGGTTGTTGTAGCCGCTACAACAACAACAACATGGTTCCCTAGGGATCCCTTAGAAAAATGGGCAAAAATCACGATTTTTATTTGCGTTTTTTCGCTTGAAAAATGTTAAATATTCATTTGCACTAGACATTTTTATATACACATTTTTATATACAAGACATTTTTATAAACCACCCAGTAACCATAATAGACATCACTGGGGCGGCATCCCCAGGTTTACCACACAGAAAGGGAATTCTAGTTACCGCATCCTTTCCCAAGGCTACATCACTGGGGCGGTAGCCCCAGTTGGTGCAAACCAAAAGGAGAATTCTATTTGGTAAGGGTTATAATCCCTAAGTGCGGCCGAAGGCCGCCTACACAGAAAGGTGTTCTCTGCAAAAGGTGTTCAGCTTCGCTTCTTCGGCAATACAGGAAAGGAGAATTCTACTTTGATATGGTTATGATCCCTAAGCGCGGCCAAAGGCCGCCTACGCAGAAAGAAGTTCTGGGCAAAAGAAACTATGATATCACCCACACTTGTCACTTGCTTTTAAATGCTTTTAATTTTTTTATCACTGAATTCTTAAACCTCAAAAGTAGGTCACAATAAAATATGTATACCAAATTAAAGGTAAGAACTTGCACTTTCTAAATAAAATATATGTCTTTAGCATTCATTATGCACTTTTTTCTAAAAAAGGTCATTTTATAAAAAAAATTTTAACATTTTATTTGTTGTTTAATAGTTTTGGCTTAAATATATAAGCAAGCGAACACATTTTATATATCAACTTAAAGATAGATTAATTGTCTTTATTTTGATATTATTACTTTTTTAATCGGTTACGTAGTTTAGAAATTATTAATATCTTAAAATATCACAAAAATTTTCTTTAACCTTTTATATCTTCTTTACTTTTGAATTGCGGCAAATAATATTTATATAGTTGAAATCAGCGAAAAGTACTACCGGTTTTAGTTTTCCCATAGCTGAACGGTTGGTTATCTTGATGTGTTCCTATAGTTTGTCTCTGTACGACTTGCAGATCACTGGAAATAAGCGCCTTGTTTCCAAATAATATATAAATATGATAGTTTTTTTAGTGCAGAACTTCTTTCTACGTAGGCGGCCTTCGACCGTACTTAGGGATCATAACCCGCAGTAAGTACAATTCTCCTTTCTGTGTTGCCAAAGAAGTGGGGCTAAACACCTTTCTGTGTAGGCGGCCTTCGGCAGCACTTATAGATTATAACCCCCAGCAAATAGTACTCTCCTTTCTGTATTGCCAAAGATGGGGGGCTGAACTCCTTTTGCAGAGAACACCTTTCTGCGTAGGCGGCTTTCGGCTTGCAAATACATATTTTTCATGGAAAGGTTTATATTTTTAATGCTTACTGAAAATAAGATATATTTCTTTTGTCCCTCATCCTTCTTGTATATTTTGCGATTTACAGCTAAACGCCGTCATTTAATTTTCATATGCAACCAAAAGCAGACGCGTGATTAATTGCTTAAAATTAAAGTTATAAGTAAGTAGTTATAAGTAATCGAATAAAGTGTAAAGTGAAGGGGAATATAAAAATGTATTGGTGAAGTGGCTGCTTTAAGGAGAATAGGTGCGATAAATGTACGCTAATTTCCGAATTTCACAAAAAAGGGCATATATCAAACCGAATTTCTAAATAAATTAGTGGCCGAAAATTACAAGAGTGAGTGTTAAAATAATATGTAGATCCTTGATTACCAGAGTCCGCAAATTTTTTTTTGGATCGGGTCACCAGTTTGGACCCCGATATAGTTGGGCAACTTACTAAACAGTACCCCATATTTTTCTTAATTCCGTACTCGGGGGTTACCAATCTAAACCCCACCCTTTTTCCGCCCATTTATACCTGGTTCCGCTAAAGTACACTATTACCAAAGTTTTAGTAATTAGTGATCGCCACGAGCCGATGACGGTAACAAAAGCTTTGAGACAAGTCACAATTTCAATTGATACGTCCAGATCAAAAGCATATTTATTTTTTATTTATTTATTTTTTAGTCTGTTAGACTTATATTGCAACAAAGATTTAACATTCTTATAATTAGATTTTAGATTTAAAATGTAAATATTAAATACAAAATACAAAATGCTCTACAGAAATTTTTAAATAACATTATTTCTTTATCACTGCAATTATTTTATGTCAATATAAACGCATGCAATTTCCTGGAAGTTATGTATACGGTTGGAAAGGCCAAGTTTCCAATCCGCGCTATTCTTTTTGGGTTACTCCATTTATTGATATCTCCTGGGTGGTCAGAAAGGCCGAGTTTTCGATCCACCCAGTCGCGCTTTCTTGACGGTTGACGGTTGGAAAGGCCTAGTTTCCAATCCGCTCGTTTATTGTTTATTATCTAAGGGTCTAGGTAGTCGGAAAGGCCGAGTTTCCGATCCGCCTAGTCTCGATATCTTGGTGGTTGGAAAGGCCTAGTTTCCAATCCACGCTATTGTTGATACATCACTATCTTGTAGGCTGCGTTCTACAATAGTGAAATAGCAGCCGCTTGAAAAGAGTGATAGTATCACAATTTTTTATAGCCTCTGGTAATTCATAGCCAATGGGTGTGTAATATTTATTTATTGGGTTGGGTTCCGAAAAGTATCTGTAGGTTAGGGGCTGGTACAAAAAAAGGGGGCTGGCCCCGTCCACCTTTACAGCTTGAAAGAGCAAAGACCAAGGAGTTCAATGATATGCTTTTCTTTCTCCTCCGACTACAGGGCTCCTCAGGCGAGCCGCTTAAAATTGGGAAAAAATCGTTGGTTAGGGGAAACTTTCCAATACCGACGTTCATTAAAGGGGCGGTGGGCGAACGGGGAGTGGGCGTGGCACCTACAACCACCCTTTTTGGAGAGGGCATAAACCATTGACAAAAATGTCTCCCCGACCATCTGGGCCCCCCTACGGTTCCCTAGGAACCCCTTAGAAAAATGGCCAAAAATCACAATTTTTAAAATTCCTTTATGCGTAGGCGGCCTTCGGCCGCGCGCAAAGTATGCCACATAGATCGTTGCAGCTACAGCGCGAACCGAAAATATGGCCAAATTCCATCTTTTTGCGCGCGTTGACAGTCAGCCGGTATAATATTTATTTTGTTTCGTTCAAATTAGAAGTTTCATGCAGAAGCATAAAATTTAATTACATTGCTGATATTTGTAAAGGTAGATATTAAATATCACAGCAATTTTAACGAGTAAAAACAGTACGAAATTGTTTTCTTGGCGTTCATTATGGCATACCTTTTGCGTCTGGCGCGTTGCTGGCAAAGTTATATATCTGTGTTCGTATGGAATAGTAGCTTATGTTGTTGTTGTTGTTGTTGTAGCGGCTACAACAACCCCGCCCAGATCGGTTGG
>NW_023464318.1:0-11256 GCF_013731165.1 Rhagoletis pomonella
AAAAAGAAATCGGTGTAAATCTACACCGATCGGAGCAAAGTCCGGACGTTGATCGTCACTGACGATGCTGATATTCAACATCTATTAAATAGAAAAAATTTAAAAGGCAAAACTATTGCATGGAGGTAAAGGGTGATAATAACCTAACCAAAGGCTTGTTAAATGGACCATTTTAAAAAGAATTAGACCAATGGGCCAAACGAAATAAAATGGACCAAAACGACAACCATGCTGTCAACATAAATTTTGAGCTTTTGGTTTTAGTTTGTCCTAGAATTTTATTATACTGAATTGCAGTGCAACGCGGATGAGCTTTACATATATATACATATTAACAGTGTGAAGTGTGATCATTTTGGCAATGGAAAATACTACTAATGGTATGTACCAGGATTGTTGCGAATATTCGCATTCGCATTCGCAACTGCGGAGCTTCCGCATTAATTTTAACATTCGCTTTTGTATTCGCAATAATCAATGCGGAGCTTTTGCGAATGCGAATGTTGTGCAAGTGCACCGATAAAACGTATATCTGGCAAACAAAATGACAAATTGTAGCCAATATTTTTTGCCTGTGGTCGCGTTACCTGGGCGCCGCACATGGGAGTATTTATGTAACAAAACTGGTCAAATGTCATATATAGATATCAACTTTGATAAAAGCGTCTCTAAACATATTATTTCTTAAGCTATATAACCGAGCATACAAGTTCCCACTTCTACTTTACCTTTGACGTACGTCAAAGAGAACATTGTCCTTTTAATAATATTTGTTTGTTTATGTTTTCTGTGCTTTAAATACCTGCATTGGTTTCTTTTTTTATTATGATTTTTTTTGACCAATCTTAAAAAAACTACTAGACATGAAAGAAGTAAGTGTGCACTGTAATAATAATCCCTGATAAACAAAAAATTTTCAGGTAAAAGTGTCACCGTTTTTGAAATATTTACATTTTTTCGAATTTAAAAAAAAATCGTGCCTTTTCATGTGTTTTCTTTAACTGCAACTACAAACCGGGCAATACTTAGTAAATTTTTTATTTAAAATACTTCCAGATAGTTGCCTCTCCATACTCAAATGCAATGTAGTTAAAATATATTAAGGAACCATCATAAAATTAGGACTATATCTGGATTTTTAACTTTTTGATATTGTCTTCCCCAACTTTGACTATCTCGGGTGAAAAAAAAAATGTACTGAGCTATAACTTTACATTACATAAAAAAATTTCTCATTTAATAAAGATTTCAGAAAGGTGCCACACTTACTGTTTTGAATAGAAAAAAAAGTTATAGCCGCTTTTGTGGGTAAAGGACTGAGACACGCTAGAATGTATTTAATAGATTTAAATTGAATTTGCTCTTGTTACCGTCAAATGACATGCTAAATAGTACAAAGGTACATTATTACCTGCTCCTGACATTATTTTGTGTTACTTACCGGAATTAGTGAAAGTGGATTTTGTGAAATTGGACCCTTCGAACATTGTGTTATTAATACTATGACAGAGAACACGCAGTATACGTCGCATGAATATGCGGATATTCACCTAATTTACGGTGAAGCTTGCTGTAATGCCAGAGCTGCTCAAAGACTCTATGCAGAGCGATACCCCAATCGTCGACATCCGGGTCGTGAAGTATTTGCCCGGACCCATAGAGAAATATATGAAGGTCAGTGATTTTTACACATTTCTTGTTTGCTTGCTTGTTAACTATCATTTGTCACTTTTTTAAGGTCGCATACCTGGAAGGCATGGCGGCGAAACAGTACGTCCTGCAACGGTTAGAGGAAGTGGAACTAGGTCCATCGACTTCAGTGAGAATGATGGAAAGACGGTCGGGAATACCAAAAACTACAGTTCACAAAGCTTTAAAAGACCATGGATTTCATCCCTACCACATTCAACGTGTTCAGGCTCTACAGGAAAGAGATTACCTGTCGAGGGTTAGATTTTGCCGTGAAATGTTGCGAATGCATGCAGCAGACCCCAACTTTTTTAATAAAATAATTTGGAGCGATGAATCATCATGCAAACGTGATGGTTATTTTAATTTACATAACCTTTACAGTTGGCAGATAGACAATCCTCACGAAATGAGAGAAGATCGTTCGCAGTACCGGTACAAAATAAATTTATGGTGCGGTATTTTTAATTGTCAGATATTGGGACCTGTGGAACTGCCGCCAACGCTCAACTCTCACAGTTATTTAGAGTTCCTTCAGGAACGGCTTCCAACTTTGCCGTAGACTCTTCAATACCATCTGAAGAAGTTAGTCTTCCACACATTGAATCTGCAGAATTCGGGTTCAGGTTGGAAGGGGGTTTACTTACTTAGCTCTATGCTATATTCCTCCCCGATCTGACTTATCAGTGTATTCACAACATGTATCTTTACTGAAATCAATTAATTCAATGATTAAACCCTCTGATTCATTGATTGTGTTGGGTGACTTTAATTTACCAAATGTATCATGGAACATCATTGACAATGATATTGTACCTTTCTCGTCTAGCGCGTGCAACAACGTATTTTTAGAGGAGATGGCAGAACTCTGTCTGAATCAAGTTAATGTACTTCGCAATAAGTTTGGCAAAGTGTTAGATCTTGTTAATGTTGATGATGCATCTAAGTCGGCTGTAAATAAATGTGACCCACTAGTTTTGCCCGAAGATGTCTACCACCCTGCTATTGAGATATCTTACGAAATTATAAACGATGGTCAAAATTGCGATGTCCAAACATACGCTTTGATTTTTCGAAAGCCAACTTTAAAAAATTGAATAAAGAATTGTCTAAATTGTCGTGGCCTATATACAAAGAAAAAGTTGAGCAAAGCGTTGCACATTTTAATTGTACTGTACATAGATTATTTGAAAAGTATGTGCCTCAACGCATGTGTGTTCCTGAAGAACAAACACAGTTATGGTTCACTAAAGAACTGAGAAACTTGAAAAACAGAAAGTCACGTTATTTTAGATTACACAAAAAACCCGGCTTACACTCATACTATGTAAAATACTCACTTTTGCGTCACAAGTTCTTTGAATTAAACAAAAAGTGTTATAAAGATTACTTGTGTAAAATCAAACGACGTATAATATATAACCCCAAATTTTATGATTTCGTAAACTCCAAGCGAAATGTACGGGGCTTTCCTTCCGCCATGAAGTATCAAAATACCGTCTCTGGTGATAATCAAACAATTTCTAACATGTTCGCTCAGTTTTTTAAATCCAATTATTCCACTAACTCCCAAGCATACTTTGACTATCCTTTTAAACTAAGTCCAATTAACTCAATACATAACCCTATAATATCTCCCGATGATGTTTTAGTTTACCTGAAGTCCTTAAAGCAGTCTTTTAGTTATGGTCCTGACCAGATCCCCACTTGTTTTCTTAAAAATTGTGCTGATTATCTCTATGAGCCGTTAACAGCCTTATTTAATTTGTCTCTTAAAGAGGGCGTTTTTCCAACTGTATGGAAGGAATCGTTCATAACCCCCTTACATAAAAGCGGTAGCAGGTCTTCAGTGGAGAACTACCGGGGCATAGCTAAGCTTTCTGCAATTCCTAAATTATTTGAAGCAATTATAACAAATCGGTTGACGCATTCTATCACTTCAAGCATTTCATACAGTCAACATGGATTTTGCAAGGGCAAATCAACTTCTACAAATTTACTTGAATTAACATCATATATCTCAAAAGCATTTAGTGAGAGCAAAACTGTTGATGTTATATATACTGATTTCAGTAAAGCATTTGACAAAGTGTGCCACTCGTTGCTCATCTATAAACTTGATCTTCTTGGTCTTCCACCTAAGTTTCTACGTTGGATCTCTTCATACCTCTATGATAGATCACAAAGGGTATTGTTTAAAAATACTATCTCTGACGTCATTGATGTTACTTCAGGAGTCCCTCAGGGTAGCCACCTAGGCCCGATTCTGTTCTGGCTTTTTATAAACGATATTTCTACAGATATAAAATTCTCCAAAATTTTAATGTATGCAGATGATGTAAAACTTTATAAATCGTACGTTTCAATTGAAGAAAGGTCTTTGCTACAATCAGACTTAAACAGCATGGCTTACTGGTGTAAAGTAAATCTTATGCCTCTAAATCTTAAGAAATATAAAGTAATGTGCTTCTCGCGAAGAGCTGTTCTGCCAGTTTCTTATATAATAGGTAACCATAACCTGGAACAGGTATACAATTTTGTGGACCTTGGTATCACAATGGATCCTAAGCTTAATTTTAATCTTCACATTAATGTGACCGTCAACAAGGCTAAAGGTGTACTTGCATTTGTGAAACGATGGTCAAAAGAATTTAGTGACCCTTATATCACTAAAACCCTGTTTACAACATTAGTTAGGCCGATTTTGGAATACGGCTCGGTGGTTTGGAATCCAAGGTATCAAATTTACTCAGACAAGATAGAATCAATTCAAAAACAATTCCTACTTTTTGCTTTAAGAAATTTCCGATGGGATTCTCAATATAGTCTTCCACCTTATACGAGTCGCTTAAAACTTATTAACCTTCCTACACTTGCCAGTCGCAGGGAAATGCTTGGTATAATTTTTATGGTTAAATTACTGACAGGCTCAATTTCAAGTCCGTCTCTTCTGGCTGATGTAAGCTTTAATGTTCCCTCACGCGTATCAAGACACTTTTGTATATTTCTGAAAGCTTGTAAAACCAATTTTGAATTGCACGACCCACTCCGTTGCTTATGCCAGGATTTTAACTCTCATTCCAGCACGTTTGATATATCAGATCCGCTTTTCAGCATTAAGAAAGCGATACTCTCCTCTCTCAATAAGTGAATTATTAACATAAATACATAAAATCAGCTGATGAATTTAGTTCTGTAGCTGAACAGTTTTAGATCTCGACACTTAACAAACTCCTGCCTATCGTGACTCGGCACCAAAAAATTTAAAATATTGGTTCCGTACGTCATGCGGACTGCGCCCCTCGTGCGGATGGGCGGGAATGGAGGGTAAAAACCGTTGGGATATTATTATTATTATTATCTGGTTTGGCTGATAAGCGGTGTTTAAACAACGATCTCGCCATTACGCTAGATTCTTCAAGGGAAGATTAAAGTTAGGAGGATACATCCTATATTTTTAGCCCCAATGCAATTCTCTTTTCTTTTTATTAAATACTAGCAGAGCACCCGACGGCGTTCGGGGTAAACAAATAAAAATATAAATAATTTATAATTTAAAGGAGATTTGTCTATTTTCTTTGTTTACATTAAGGCATCCTTAGAAGCCATACTATTGGCTTTATCGTGCTGTAACTAATATATATTGATCATCACATGTACTACAAATTTTGTTCCATTATTAATATTAGATAGGTAAGGTAACGATCAAATTTCTAAATTAAATTTATTGTACTACGGTACATTCCGTTTAGCTGGCTATTCGATTAGCTGTTTTATTTAGCACCACTTTTCTAGTATAATGATTAATTCGGAAGTTTTATTCATTATGACCTTTTTCGTTTAACAGCATCGCGAGATTAAAAAACGATTAAATCTTTCCATTTCAAAATAATCTAAAGACGGTAAGGTTTCAAAAAAAAACACACAGTTTTAAATATCCGAGTTATCTAATAGATAAATATATATATGTATATCCCCATTTTACAAACTCATTTATATATACTTTACTCTGAACACCTCCCATAGATATGTACCTATGTATGAATACCAAATTTCAAGTTCATGTGACTTATGGTTCCAAATTTATGGCTGATTAAAAATTCCACGCCTACGGGATGTGCCACGCCCCCTTTTATAAACTCATTCATATATATGTACCTTACTATAAGCTCCTACCATAGATATGTCTGCATACCAAATTTAAATTTCTTGCGACTTATGGTTTTGAAGTTATAGCTGATAAAAATTTCCACGCCTATGGGATTTGCCACGCCATCTTTTACAAACTTATTTATATTTATCTTTTTATAAGCACCTACCATAGCTACACCTGCATACCAAATTTCAAGTTCGTGCGACTTATGGTTCCAAGGTTATACCTGATAAAAAATTCCACGCCTATGGGACGTGTCACGCCCCCTTTTACAAACTCATTTATATAAACCCTCATATAAACACCTACTATTGATATGTCTGCATACCAAATTTCAAGTTCATGGGGCTTATGGTTCCGAAGTTATAGCTGATCAAATATTCCACGCCTAAGGGATGTGCCACGCCCCCTTTTACAAACTCGTTTATATATTTCCTCCTATAAACATCTACCATTAAAATGTCTGCGTACCAAATTTCAAGTTCGTGTGACTTATGGTTCCGAAGTTATAGATGATAAAAAATTCCACGGCTATGGCATGTGCCACGCCCCCTTTTATAAACTCATTTATAGTTATATGCCATACTATAAGCGCCTACCATAGCCATGCCTGCATACCAAATTTGAAGTTCTTGGGACTTATGGTTCCGAAGTTATAGCTGATAAAAAAATTCCACGCCTAAGGGATGTGCCACGCTTCCTTTTACAAACTCGTTTATATATTTCCTCCTATACGCACCTGCCATTAAAATGTCTGCATACCAAATTTCAAGTTCGTGTGACTTATGGTTCCGAAGTTATAGATGATAAAAAAATCCACGGCTATGGGATGTGCCACGCCCCTTTTACAAACTCATTTATATATGCCATACTATAAGCGCCTACCATAGACATGCCTGCATACCAAAGTTCAAGTTCTTGGGACTTATGGTTCCGAAGTTATAGCTGATAAAAAATTCCACGCCTATGGACCTATTATAAGCACCTACCATAGATAAGTCTGCGTACCAATTCTCAATTTCATATGGCATATTTTTCCGAAGTTATAGCCGACAAAGTATTCCACGGCTATGGGATGTGCCACGCCGCCTTTTACAAACTCGTTTATATATACCCTACTATAAGAACCTACCATTAAAATGTCTGCATACCAAATTTCAGGTTCGTGTGACTTAAGGTTCCGAAGTTATAGCTGATAAAATATTCCACGCCTATTGGATGTGCCATGCCCCCTTCTACGAACTCATTTATATATACCCTCTTATAAGCACCTACCATTTATATCTCTGTATACCAAGTTTCAAGGTCATGTGACTTATGGTTCCGAAGTCATGGCTGATTAAAAATTTCACGCCTATGGGAGGTGCCACGCCCCCTTGTAGGATCCCAATTTGTTCACCCTATTATAGGCCCAGGAGTCATGGCAATACTCTGTCAAAATTTTGTTCGATTCTGTCCGTCCGTTTAGGCTGCAACGTGGCACATACATACATACATACATACTTCCACAAATATATAGTAGATAATGTTCCAATTTTTAAAATCAAGTACTAAATAAAATAAGAAGTATTAAAAAATTACTAACTTTTCATTTTTAATATTTTTATTGAGCTTTGTACCACGATTGTTTATTAGGCAAAATTGAAAAAGCAACAAAGTCTAAGCAGTAGAAGTTATAGCAGCTATTTCGGAGTTCACCACATCTCCTCATCAGACTTCTTTACTTCAGCAGGGATTGGACCTGCGTAATCGATGTTCAGAGTCAGAAGCGTTAGCTAGTGAGCTATTTACATCCTGTAAACTCTTGTTACTAATTCATTTTCCTTATTCAACAAACTACTTTCAAGTGCAGCTGATTTGCCGCTATTTAAACTTGACAGCGTGGTTGTTGTTGTCAATTCTATACATCCATTTGCTTATTTGCTTTTTTGTATCGCATTCGCATCCGCGGATGTCTATAATTCCACATTCGCGACATCCCTAGTATGTACTATTGGCCGTAACAATTTTAGTTTTAAAAAACATTTATGTTTTTGAAAAATCCTCGCTTTCAAAGTGCATGTTATGATTATACGAATTTAAACATGTTTTGTATATTTCGTGGAGTGTGGCTTTTTCTGTCCGATCTCGTCAGATATGATATATACATATATCTGATAAAAGGGCATTATATCTACTTTCATTTGGTGTATGAATGGTCAGCAAAGACTGACTCCCGTTTGATAAAATTTCTATTTTCAGACATTGTCAAAGTCAAAAATGAACAAATATTCAACGTGTGGAAGTTAAATTTTTTTAAATACTTAGGGTATTAATGCTTTTACCACAGATTCTGGTTCTGCAGACAAAAATGCGTGACTTTTGTCAGAAACGCTTCTCTGGAATGGACTTCCGGTTAAAATAATGGACTTCCGGTCTGTTTAACCCACTTTTTGTTAACGTTTTACATGAACGTAACTCATTTTTCAAGGACTGACTGCCGGATACATCGTTACTACACACGAATAAAGGCGCGATAGTGTTTTGACGGCGAAAAAAGATGCTTATGAAAAACTTCGGCGAAGTATGTTAAGAGTTTTTGACGCGAAAGTTTTTTTATGCGTCTTTTTTCGCCGTCCACTTTTGATCTCGCGCCTTTATTCGTGTCTTGTGACGATATGTACTTGAACATAATACATTTTGACTGAATAGAAAAAATTCTTTTAAAATCGGCTATTTCTTTACGATATTGTCGATAGTCTTGCCAGAAATTGTGAAAACTATCGATGGTGCGACTATCGATAGTTTCCCACCTCTAGAGTAAAGAAGGCATATTTGGCACAACAGTCGGAAAATTCAGCCTCCATAACAAACCTTCGACAACGGAGAGAATCTGATCGACTTTGACGCTTCACGGAACATGGATCGAACTATCCACAAAGCCTCTTGGGTGTCCCCTAAACAAAGAACGAAAAACCAAATTGGCCAGGTTTTGATTGATGGAAGATAAGCTCCTAGCGTTCTTGACAAGGGCTCGATCCGAGGAGCCAACATCGACTCGTACAAATACCTTGTTGCAGATGCAATCGCTACGGATAACCGAGAAATTCCCAATTGATTTTCACTCGTACTTACATAAGCAGCTATTCACAGCGTGAGGTTTTAGGCTTTTACCAACCTGAGGCAGCAATCAAATGTTTTAAGACCGGGACTAGCTCCTGGAAAGATGACGATGGAAATCTGGTAAGAGACGTCTAGATTACACTACCTCATGCTTTTAAATGGCGAAAAAAACAGCCGGATTCCAAAATTTGATATCGCATATTTTTATCCTAAACATCTTCAAAAAGAATAGCAAGCGCGCCTAACAACGCGCAACATCCAGTTGCATACCCCTCGTACTACCAGTTTTGGCTGATTACACCTTGGAACTGTTACTTTTTCGTACTGTATACTTTGGCTATAAAATTGTTTCGTAGCGATGGACAGAATTTCACTGCAGGTGGCGCGTTATTTGAAGAAGAACCCAAATTAGTGTATAGGACGTAGTTTCTGTCTAGACTTGCCAACCGTCCTCTTATCGGGAGGACAGTCCTACTTTGCCACGAAATGACCTCCGTCCTCCCCAAATAGTAAAACGCCTTCGTCAAAACTAACTACTTCGTCTTTATCATTTAATTCACAGTTTAAATCTTTGGAGAAAGCGGAAACTGAGAACCATTTAACCCATTTCATCAAACTGGCACTAGAATATAATAATCACTAGTTTGGTTTTTCTAAAGCGTGTTCGTTAACGAAAATTTACAAATTACACAGGTTTAAAAAAAAAAAATTTTTCCATATAGAACCAAATTTCTATATCCGTATGTTAGTCGACGCGCTGAATGCCAATCCGAGGCCTGTTAGCCTCTATGACGTCAGGTTCGATGTCATTTTAAGGTCAAGTATGGTAAAGTTCATTGAATAACCCTGAAAATTCATACATATGGGGTTTTCGATTCTCTGAACCTGAATCCGAGGTTCGTCAACTTCCATAATGTCAGGTTCGAGGTCATATGAGGGCTAAATAGGAAAAAAATTTAGTCAATAAAAATAAACATTCAAATAAATTTTTTTTTGTTGTTGATGAATCCGAATGTGGGGTCGCTAAGTTCTTTAAGGTCATCTAGAGGTCATGCCAAGGTCAAATTCAGAAGAATTGTATAGAATTTTTAGGTTTATTCAATGAAATTTTCCCTACCCCAGCGTAACAAGCTTCGAGCGAATTCAATCAATTTTGAAAAATTTGTCCGCCCTATTGGATCAGCTATTTTGAATTGGGTAGATACCTTAAAAAGGAAATATTTTAGAGCTAAATTTGTTAAGGGGTAAAAATTGCGATTTTTTTTAGTTTTAATTCGCGTTTGTAAAAAATTTACTTTGCGTAAATTCTGTTCTTTCCCTGTAGGGAAAACACGAACTAGTGAACCAGATTTCTAGTTCAGTACTAGTTCTTTTTCGCCAAAATCGAACCAGTCCGATAGTAACTAGACCCGCACCAGTCCAAAAGCAGTGAAATGTGGTACTTTCACTAAACTATTTTATTTCAAATTTTAAACGCAGGGAAGGTAATCATTATGAGTAAAATAATTTAAATCAGCATTCAATCATTATTTTATGAATTATTATTGAGTTTTATTCTTTCGCTCAAACGGAAATAATTATTATTTGATTTTTATTTTTGGGATTACAAATAATGATTATTTTATGATTTTTATTTTTTCGCGCAGAGATTATCATTAATTTTGAGTTTTATTTTTCCACTTAAAAATAATGATAATTTATAAAATTGAAAAGGCCATACAGACGCAACCTACTGAAGTTTTGACCTGAAAAGTTTGGGTCTTATTCCTTTTATAAGGGTGCGGCTACCTCTCAAAAGGATACGTTTGTAATCACGCTGGTATAATTTTTAAGAATCATTATACTTAGTGATTCCATAAACAAAGGCTAAAATCCTGAAGGATAATTGAGAAAGGCAATGCAGTTGCAGAAAAAGAGGCATTTAAAAAAAAAAGTGTCAAAATAATTACCACTTTCTCACTAAATTTAATTAAAAATGCAAGCCACCAGAGCTCCTTTTTTTAAGAAAAGACAAATTAATCTTTCTTTTATGCAATCCAGCACAGCTACCTTAATACAGTCAGTCAATTAAGTTTAGGTCCAACGAATTTTTTACAGTACGGGCAACTATTTATTAAATATTTTAGTTTTCGGTAATTTTTTATAAAAATACAACAAAATCCCCCAAAATCAGAGTTCCAAACCTTGTGCAAAATTTAAGAAAATTCTACAAAATTTCATTAAAATAATTCACTTTCTATTTACGCTATCTAGAAAAAAGTTGAGTTTGCAGTTTTTTAGCCCATTCAATTTTAGTATAATGAAGTGCAAGT
>NW_023464319.1:0-11254 GCF_013731165.1 Rhagoletis pomonella
TATAAATCAATGTTTCAAAACTGTATAAAAAAATTAGAAAAATTCAACAAAATTTTCATAAATATTTCTAACTTTTTTCCATTTAGACATGCATTTCTTGTAGAAGAAATAGCGCAGACCGTCCGCAAAAAAAAAAAATAGTAACACCAGATTTAAGAAATTGCAAAAAAAAAAAACGCTAATACCGTAAAAAAAATTATCGCTATTTATTAGCCGCTTATGGACTAAAGGACTGCATACTCAAAAAATTTTCTAAAATTTTATATTAAAAAGTTCCAAATTTTGATGAAAATTCGTTGAATTTTTCTTTTCTTTTCATTCAAAATTAGAACCTTTCTTTTATATAAAAAAAAAACCCAAAAAAATGTTTACTCATAAAACGTTAAGAATATCAAAAAAAAATTCAACATGTGAACACTTGTTTGAGTAACTGTATGTAGGATAGAGTCACATCCGCCTGTACATTTGTGTGCGTTTATAAAAGAAATTGCGAATGTAAGTGGTCACGGCCTTCTCTAGCCGATGAAGCTGCTGTTGTTTTTTTCGTTTTTTGTGCCTGTGCCCACAGTTACTGCCCTTTTCATGCTGCCGCTTGGGATGACGTTGCCATTGTAATGTATTGGCGAGGTATATGCGGGCAGGAGGCTACCTTTTTCTCATTCTAGTTTAGTATGGGATTCAAAATTGGGGAGCTCAAAAAGTGGCTGAGAAAGTTTGCTAAAGTTCTAAAATTCAACACACGAATAACCAATTTAATATATTCCAAAGTACATAACACCCCAACCCCGTCAGAAGTAGCAATAAGTAAAGGAAACTATTTTATGATGATGAGCAAATGGTAAAGCCATACGTTATTTGTTAAGTGTTTGGCGTAAACCCAAGTTCAACAGCTCGTTGCATTTTTCTAAGTTTTATTTAAATGTAGAACCTGGATTTTTTTAGGGTTTGGGAGTAGTCCGGATAAAAAATTTCGATCTTTGTTGTTCGTTTTCTGAAATTTCTATGTCTGCCATACAAACATTTCAAGTAAATACGAGGAATGCATTTTAAGACATCTTACTGGGAAGCTCCCTGATCTTTCCCTGAAGAAATAATTAACAGTAACAAAAAAAAAAAGTAAGAAAAAAATAAATTATTCAATGAGTCTAAACTTTTCCCTTTTTAAGTCGAAATAAGATACGGTAGATACTGCGGCTTTGACTATGCGAGTATCCCGATATGCGTGGGTACGGCTAAAATCCGATTAGTCCGGATACGCGGTTTATATCCGTTCATTTGGATATCCCCATATTCGGATATCTCCTTTGTTTCTTTACATTTGGTTATCCGGAAATTCGTTTATCCGTTCATTTGGTTACGGTTACCCGTATATCTCGTTCGAAAAATATTCGAGCGGATTCGTGAAATTGGTTTCAAAATTCCCGAATATATCCAGTAGCAAAATAAATACTAGAACACTACATTAATACATATACAAACAATTAGATTAGAGTATCCGGATATCTATCTATATACTATTTGGACATACGAATATCAAAACAATATTCGGATACCTGGATTACCGGATATTCGGTTTTTTTCTTCAGATATTCGACTATATAAATTTTCCGAATAGTCAAAAATTCCTAATAAAACGCCCAGCCCTAGTAGATCGCCTTATAATCATCTCCATGAAGCAAAAAGATTGAGTTCTATCGATAAGGCGAAGCGATTTGTGTGGGATGAGGTCCCAGTTTTCACTTCTTGAATATTTTTTTTTGCTCTCCCCAACTTAACACAAACACTTGGAGTACATTCTTCACACAATATCTCTGTGTGTATGTTCGTCTAGTTAAAAATATTGTATTTTTATTTGTCTGATATTTCGTCTGTAGTTTGGCGTACGAGTAGTTCCGTTTGCCTTCGCCTTTGCTCTTTTTTCTACGGCTGCTTGTTTGCCTCTTATTTTTTAATTTTTTTTTATATTAATTTACATATGTATATATATTTTTTTATTTTGGCGCAATATTTGTTTTATTCCTTTTGTTTATGCTAAGCTTGTAGCTTTTGCTGTTGATATTGCTGCGAGAGTGTAGAGTTGCGGTTGTTTGTACGAAAATGTAGGTTGCCGCCTACAATCCTCCTCGAACTTGTTATTTGCCTTTGCTGTTGGTACTCGTGCCTACTCATGTGTGTAGTTATGTATGTGCGTACATTCGGGTGGTCTGAAAAAAGTAATGTCGGAACTTTACTGCTCTCCCTCTAGAATTGTTCTATATACATAGAAAAAAATATATTCAAATTTTTTTTTTATTTTTTCAAATCAAAAAATATTTAGAGGTCGCTCAAAGCGCTCAAAGTTTTCCATGTATTTTATATGGGAAAAACTTTTTCGTAGAAATGGTATAGAATTTTTGAAAATCAATATTTTTCGACCGGAAAACTTTGGTTCTCTTCAGAAGACTTTCAATAATAATACCCAATTGTTTATTTAACAATTTTTTAATACGAAAGTTTTTTTATTTTTTTTTTTATTTTTTATGTGTGTTTTTGACGGACCTATAAAATATATTTAATATAAAATAATTGTTAAATAAGCAATTGGGCACTATTATTGGAAATATTCTGAAGAGAAATAGAGTTTTCCATTTGAAAAATATTGATTTTCAAGAAATCTATACCATTTCCACGAAAAGTTGTTTTTTACCCATATAAAATATATGGAAAACTTAGAGCGCTTTGAGCGATCTCTAAAAATTTTTTGATTTCGAAATAAAAAAATAAAGGTAGAGAACAATCCTAGGTGAGAGCATACAAATTCCGACTTTACTTTTTCCACATGCATTTTCGGACCACCCTAATGCACATATGTACATACCTACAAATGTGCAGATTGTGTTTTCCATGCGCTTTGATACATATGCACATATATTGCATGCATTTGTTTTACAATATTTTTGTATTTTGTTTTTGCATATCAGGATTTGCGGCATAGCAATGGATTTGTGGGGATTTACATTTAGCTTTAAACTCATTTTCACTGCCACTTCACGAGACTTTATTGCAATGGTTCGTGTGGCATATATTTTGTTTCTGTTCATTGTACGCATTTGTTGCAATATGAAAATGAATGCATAAAATACGGAAAATATGATAAGAGCTTTCAACAAAAAAAAAAAATACCAAAAAAAATTGAAAATAAACAATTTTATTTATCTTCATAAAATAGAGCAAATAAAGATAATTAAAAATTTATTTTAAGAAAAAGGCAAATCGCATTTCAGAAATAATCATGAATTTCATGTAAACACGAACTTTTACATACATATGTACATATTTGCAAGTTTAGTTAGTCCAAACTCGCTAGATAATGCAATAAAATCCAATGGAAAATATTTATGAAATTTTTTTAAATAAAATTTTAATTTATCTTTGATTAAAAAATAAATACTTAAAATTTCATATACGACTGCAGGTACTAGTAAATATCAAACTACTGAATTTTATTACCCAAAAATTTTAATATTTTACTGTAACTAAAATTAAAATTTTTTGCTGTAATTAAAATTAAAGTTTTTTAATTAATATTTATTAAAATAACAATTCCGATATCTGTGTGTTTATTTATTCCTTCCAGTCATATTTGTTTCTGTTGTTTTTTTTTTGATAGCCACTTACTTTCCGTTATTGCATTTCCATAAAAATTGTCTGCATTCAACAACATGTTGCCACGCATAAATAACTGAAAACAATAAATATAAAATATTAACAAAATTAAACGCATTACAGCTCGAGTATTTTAAATTATCTTAAAATTTTCATAAATAAATATGTATATAAGCGCATATTTTTGGTGCATAATTTAATTTTACATAGGGTGGATGGGTGAGGGTTAGTTCAAGTTCGCCAACAACGAAGAATATGTTGTGGGATGTTAGTGTAAATGATAATTATTGATCCCGAAAACTCGGTATTCGGGGATTCGTCCAAATATAGGCAAACTTATAAAGTTGAGAAAATTTTGGATTTTAGGTTTGATTTTGATTTAATTTTACTAGCACTTAGGCAGTATTGTGCATTGTAAAAGTTGAGGACTAGAAAAAAAATAAGAGACCTAGAAAAACAATTAAGAGGATAGGGGAAAACAGGCGGGCTCCACACTCTTTTATGAATCTTAATAGTTTGCCTAGGGAAAGCGAATGTACTTATGTTGTTCGGTCATTCTTAAAACATACGACCCAAAAATTAGCCATCACAGACTGGCGAAAGGCGAACAAGACGGACGCAGTGGGTCGTCGATGATAACTATGTTGACCATATGTCGTCCACAAGGATTGTGTCCTCCTCTGTGTGTAGCTCCTCTGTTTGAGAACGAATTTCGCCACCAATCTGTCTGTCCTCTACAGGCAACAACGGTTGCTGTGCATCTCGTCAGTATTGCACCAATGAGGGACGCGTAGGGTTAATTGTTATGCCCCTTATGTACGTGACAGTTCCTGCTCTGCTTGGCTTTAATAGTACAATTGGACGATCCTAAGAACACCAGTTTGTCAATACATCTGTTGGTTAGCAAGCTTAAACACTAACTACGGCTGCCTGGTACCAGCATAACTTCAAGCTTGTTCAATTTTGCAACGGAATTCAGCCATAAACAAGGCCTTTAGATCAGCTAGGCTGTCACTTCAGATACTGATTTGTTCTCCGCTCCACCTTTCGCCAATTATCCAATCTTCCGATTGAAGCACCGTTGTAATTATAGTACCTAAGGCAGTAAAGCATCTGAAGTTATCCTCAGATGCCATCTATACCCAGCTCCATATTCAGTTCTAAAGCCGTCAGTGTAGAAGGCTTTTAATGAAAGATAGCGTCTGGATCTCTCCAGCACTCCCTTTTAGAAAAGCTAACAACATACTTTCTTTCCAAGAGGCTCCAGGTATTAGTTCGTTTTTAGGGGCCAAAACAAATGGTATATCTCCCACAACCCTCTAAACTTCTCTCTGTGCCCGTCGTCATACGAACAGATTAGCCTTAGCTCCTTATATCTGAAACATATTCACAGAGAAAATCTGTTATAATAACGCTAGCGAAGTTAACCTCGTTTTGTGTAAGGCCTCTGCCAATTAATCCCTTTGTGCCTTTTAATATCATTTCAGGGCCGGATTCTTGTTTTGTCGGTTTGTCATTATTGCATGCCACCTTCTTAATATTGTCACGGAACTAGCCTTCCTTCTCCCACAAGGACGGTGGGGGAGAGGTTATTATGAACTACCTTGACCACGATGCACGACGTTTCCCCTTGACCTATTTCCATTGAGCCCTACTTAATGGCTAATCCAAATTCCTGGTTGGCACCCGAAATATCCAATAGAATGTGATATTTTGGGATCTCAGAGAACGAAGGCTCCTCTATTCTAGGCGCTCTGGGTTTAACTGTCGTAAGGTGGAGCGTTAGATGAGCCGCCGTATTATTTTTGCTTCTTACTCGTGGTGCGCGGCTAGCCCTCGACAAACCTTTATTGTTCTATGTTCCCACACACCTTCTGCCCCCTTTTGAACAGACTTTTTCAGAATCGTTTCGCTTACTCTATGACTAAAATCCGCACACCTGGTCTAGTGAAGGCATCTACGTCTGCCAAGGCTGGAATCGGAACAGCTGGCCCAGCACAATTTTAGACAGGCATATAGTGGGTAAGACCCCTTTTTTTAATCCTACTGCCTGGTTTGTTTGCTGTGGTCTTTTGATTCTGACCTGGCTTCGCCACAAGCTTTGACTAATAATACTACTTACTACTACTTATGACTTGACATAGGATACTACGTAGTCTCCCTGTGATCGGCGGTGGTCAACCGCAGCTACATTTATGAAACCGACTTTTTTGGTTTTTTCGTAGGTTTTGGTTTATCATTCGAAAAATGAACTTGAAGATGACACAACGAGTGAAAATATCTGCTGAAAATCGGGATCGCACAATCTCAAAATAAACATCTGTATAACATACACTATAACATGCAGCGTATGCACATAATTGCCCACACCATCCAAAACCGCATTTCCTGCCAACTAACCGCCAACCTATGAAACCACAATTCGCGGTGCATGTCAACGTTCAAGTGCAGCTGGCTGAACGCGATAATTTAAAATATATTCGTATGCATAATTATAGAAAACTATTAACAACACAATGTGAGAATACAAAAAGTTTAAATGTGCGTCCTCAGCGGTTTTCATTATCATTAAATAAATTAAATAAAAATAGCATTATTGTTTGAACTCTTTCGGATTGACTTTAAAACTGTTATAATTTGTTGCTTGCATGATTTAAGTGAATGTGTAGTGTAATGCTTCGTAAATCAAATATGTATGTACACTCGGCTTCACTTGAATAGGTACACAATTTTTCCACAAGATCCAAGCTTATATCTGGACTTGTGAGCTTAGGAGCAGCTTCATTTTAATCTCATTTAGAAGAATGACGAATTTGTTTTTTTTTAATATTCGTAATATTTCTCCAGCTAATTTTTTTTTGTTATTTTTATATAAAAATATCGTCCCAGCTTTACCCAAATCCGTGTAAATCACAGTTTCAAACTTAATAAAAAATTTAGAAAAATTCAACAAATTTTCATCAAAATTTTTATACAATTTTTGGGTATGCAGTTTTATAGTCCATACAATTTTGGTCCAATGAAGTGCAAGTTTCAGTCGGCTGGGAAATTGCGCTGATTTTTGAGATTTTTTTTTGTAGGCTACTTTTTCATTTTTTTTTTAAATATAACAAGCGCAATTTGCAAAAACTTGCGCTGATATTTTGAAATTTTGTTGCTGACGGTATCTCGCGTTTTATTTCATAGAAAATTCATACTTATATGAAAAAAAGTCCAAAAATCCGTCACCATAAAAAAAAAAAAATCAAAAATCACCGCTATTTTTTATTTTCAAAAAATTCAGAATAAAAAGTTGAAATTTTGGTAAAAATTTGTTGAATTTTCCTAAATTTTGTATAAAGTTTGGCCCTGTGATTTACAAGGTTTTGGTTAAAGCTTAGAAGATATTTTTATATAAAAATAACAACAACAAAAATGTAGGTCGAAAAACATTAAGAATATTTGAAGAAAATCAACACGTGCTCAGATCTCGAGCAAAAAATTTGTAGCTATTCAAGTGAAGCGAAGTGTACATAAAAATCATTTCACGGACAAGTACATTTTCAAGGCAATTGAATAATAAAATCGAATGAGCGGTTTGAACCCTCGACATTTTTTTATGGACATATTTTTTTCTAATTTACGTACTGATAGTCTTTACTCTCATTTGAGGTGGCGCTATTAGACGCCTGCGTCATCGCTTGACGCTCTCCATAGCACCGCGTCACTTTACAAACTCATTAAAAGTCTAAGCGACCGGTTGCTTGTCGTGTTGGCGGCGGTTCTTATCAAACGGTTAGATTCACTTAGATTTTAAACACTCCTATGTGTGTGTACATATGTATTTTATAATTATCATCAATTGTCGCTGTCACCTTCTTCATATATCAGCGAGCAGTCAGAGCGCGTGTAGGAATTTGTTTCATGTTTTCATGTATGTACTTATGTATTTATGTATATATGTAGTACATGTAACATGTACATGTGTAAGTACATAATTACTCGTATTGCTTGTATTTAGTACCGATGGGAATGAGTGTCGATTTTGTGGTTTCTCACAGAGAGAAGTCAAATAAATACAAACGACAAATTGATATACTCACACTAGCATTAATTTACGTTAATATCTTACTATGAGCGAATAAAAATTTATTGCCTTAGTTTTCTCTGCGGTTTGGAATAAAGCAGTTTAAGCACAGTATCATATCCGGAGACTTTTTTGGTTGGGGATAATCATCTACCAAATAGTAACAAAAACAAAAAAGGTAGTATAAATTGAAAATTTATTACAGGTCCTCATAAAAAAATAAAAAAAAATTAAAACCGATTCTCCTCCCTTCATCTCATCTAAAAAAGGGATAGGTTCCTCATTTTTTTTCAAAAAAAGAATACTTTTCTTTAGAAAATACTTTCTGAAGCAAGTGCCGTCTATCTGATTCTCGGATCGGCCCATTTATTTGCCAATATAGCTAATAGTGGTAGTAGAAGTATGATTCCTAACGAAAAACAATAAGGAAACATTAAATAAAAAATTTCCAAGAAATCGATTAAAGCTGCGAACTTTTAAAATTAAATGATCTCTCTTACATATAAACCAGAGATGGGCGCGTGACTAAATATTCAATCCCGATCCCGCCCATGCCGACATTAAATTTGTGGTTTCGAACCCCTCCATCTCGATGTTTTTTAAATTTGAACCGCAGATACTGTGGGTCCAGATATCTATCATTAAATAAAATTCACACAGCTTTCAAATTAATTTTAAATAATATACTTACTTGAATTTCTTTTCCTTCAAGATTCTACATATTTTCTATACTCAACGTTCTGATATTTTCTGGTTATTCTGTTATGCTTTGCCGTTCGTTTTTGTCTAATTTAAAATTAAGTAGTGCTAACGATTTTTTCCCGTTCCGCCGGCAATTTTTAAAAACCTTTCCCTCTTTCCAGAGGCTAATTCTGTGGTCGCAAGCTATAACAGCTTAAGTCAAGAGGTTGACTTTAATACATATAATGTTCCATTTCCAGCCTGGGATTGAAAATGGCACACTTGCTATTGAAAAACCATTGCTAAACGAACCCGAAAGAACTAGTTATTGTGCCAGCAACCCACCATTTAATCTAAAAAAAAAAAAAAATCGCTGTGGCGTAAGTTAATAAAGGAATGACGCATTATACTAAAGTCAACCTCGCGGTTTAAGGCTGTTGTGGCTTGTGACCACAGAGAGAGAGAGACAGAATTAACTTATTACTAAAAAAATTAAATTTATCTCAGTTCATACGAAATAAATACCTTCATAGTCAAAATTATCGATACAAGTAAATAGGTATCGATACTTTAGATCCGATATTTTTCGGGTATCGTTACTCTCTTTCGATACTACTTCCCAAGTCAAAGTAAAAGTATCGATACCTGCATGGTATCGTTAGTAGGTATAATAGGCGGCATACACCGTGTGTATGTCTCGTGAGTCGGTTTGGATGTGTTTGTGAAAATAAATATGTGTTAGTTACACCAACTTGACTCCCGACATGACGCTGAATGATGCAACTTTAAGTAGTCGAAGGCGAGTCAACACGTATACAAGTGACTCGCGAGTCAGACGCACCGTGTATGCCGCCCATAAGAACAACAAAAACTGAATTATAAGTATTCTCTATTGACACTATTAAGTAATTAATGTAAATAATACTGACACACATACCCGCGATTAATTAACCGTAGACCACTTGAAATCCACACATCTGCCACCCCTACGTCCGTCCTGGTCGCTATTAGAACCTCTGCGTGACAAATAAAAACTAGCAAAGTATTTGCACATTTAAAGTATTATTTATGCGCATAAAAATATTAATACAAAATTTTGCAATGAATATTGAAAGTGATAGCAAAATGAATTGTGCCTTTACAAATTCTACAAACTAAATACTTTTTAATAATAATTTTTCATTTTCTTTTTATTTTTGCAGATAACGAATTGTCGATGAGGCCAGACACACTAGATCGTTTGGTCGGTCAGTTGACAATTGACAAGCTGACCGGCAATCAGTTGAAGCGGAACAAGTCGACGGCAAAGAAGGCGACGGATTAGTGCGAGGCGATAGATGGCGAAATACGAAACGCTTTGGAGAAGCGGAGCTTAAATGAGAAACGAATGCCATATACATATATAAGTGCCATATCTTAACATACATACATACATATGTATATATGCATATAAGGCCATAATCTCATGTGATGCAGTGTGACAAAACTCGAATGCATTGTAAGCTGAAAATGGACAATGACTGTCAACTGCATTAACAACAACAAAAAAATATAGTAGCATGCATTATAATTAAACAAACAAACAAACAAAAAATAAAGGCAACCGTTAAGTTTGCGCTCCAAATATAAATCAGATTTCATAAGTGAATGTGAAATGAAACTTGACAACTTGCAACATGTGGACTAAGTATGCCGACAATGAATATTGAAAATTGCCGAGAGCAACAGAAATCAGCTACCGAAATGTGTGCAACAACAACGTGGCTAAGTGCAACGACTATTTGACAAGAGCTGTTAGTCCACAAAATGGCCATAGCGCATGCGCAAAGGCAAAGTGTTGAATATGTAAAAATTTGGAAGCATATCAAATGGCGACGTGACTGCAATTATAAACAGAGTTTAGTATTGTGAGAAAAACTGAGTAGAGTAGCAAGCGCAGGAAGTTGGCAAAATTTCAGTTTTTCAGTGTGGGACAAAAAAGTGGAAAGTTTTGAGGTTATACCTTTAAATGTAAATATAGACAAGAGAATATAAGTGTATGAAAATTCGCGTTAAATTGTGTGTTTAAATCTTCATGTAACAGTGTGTGATCTTTTAGATTAAGTAATGCATGTTGGGGCAAAATTTATTAGAAAAATTTAAACAAGTGAAAACTTTCAAATAATACAAGGTACTCACAAAATATAAAATTTTCAAATACATACATATTAGGACTCGTAATTAAAATTTTCGAAAAGTTTAACAATTTCCAAAATTCAAATTTTTAAAAAAATTTCAATATTTTCAAATTTAAAAAATTCAAATTTTCAAAAGATTAAATTTAAAAAAATTACAATAAAAAATTTTCAGAAATTAGAAAATATCAAAAAATACTTGAACTATCAAAAACATTGAAATAATTTAGTTAAAAAGAAATAACTTTCAAGAAATTAAAAACTTCCACAAAAAATTAAAAACTTTCAAATAATTTAAATTTAAAAATACAGCTTTAAAAGTTAAAAACTTTCCTTTTTTTTGTAAAAATTTTTCAAAACGTTGAAAATTTTCAAAAAACTTAAAACTTTCAAAAACAAAAACTTTCAGAACACAGAAAACTTTAAAAAAGTTCAAAACTTGCAAAAAATTCAAAACTTGCAAAATTGCAAAACTTGCAAAAAATTTAACACTTGCAAAAAAATCAAGTTGCAAAAAATTCAAAACTTGGAAAAAAGGTCAAAACTTGCAAAAAATTCAAAACTTGCAAAAAATTCAAAACTTGCAAAAAATTCAAAACTTGCAAAAAATTCAAAACTTGCAAAAAATTCAAAACTTGCAAAAAATTCAAAACTTGCAAAAAAATCAAAACTTGCAAAAAATTCAAAA
>NW_023464320.1:0-11252 GCF_013731165.1 Rhagoletis pomonella
TGTGGTTGTTGGTAGCAGTAGCCCAACAACAACAGCAGCAAGAACAAATACACAAATAGCAACAACATTAAGCAGCAATGACAAGGTATACGCGCTGCAAAGTTATTGCGGTCAATGTTCGTATTTTGCGGAACATTTTACATACAATTTATGTACATATGTATGTACATTCATATGCATGTATGTATGTATGCGTAGGCACATAATTTTGCCTACGCCTTCTCCAATAGACCTTAATCGGTTGCATTTTCACTGAAGCATCACTCATGGCAATTGTTCTTTTACATACAACTTTAAACTTCTGTCATTTTCATATACATACATATGTATGTACATATGTACTTAGTATGTAATTTGTAAACGGAATAAATGAGAAATGAGTTGCTTGGAAAATAATCGGTAATTTGCGGTTTTTGGCAAATGTTACCGCATCATAATTAACTGTGAATTTATTTATATTTTTCACACTTATTCGCCTTGAATTGCTATCGGTACGAGGTGGGTTGTCAAAAAGAAAAACCAGAGATCCCGTCGAAAAAAGACTCCCCTACTGGAGATTAGGGTGACCCGAATGTGCATGTGAAAAAGTAAAGTCCGAAGGATTGTTCTTAATCGAAAAAGTATAGCCCCTGTTTTTTTTATTCTGAAATCAAAAAATATTTAACGGTCGCACAGTGTGAGAAATGAAGAAAAAGCTGGCCAATATTCCAAAAATCAAAGTTGTCCGAATGTTGCAAAACATGGTAATTTCGCAAGAGGGAGAGGTCCATTGCGTAGTGTATCTTCTTTACTAGAGCAGTTTCAACTTGCTATTCTCACTAAAGTTTGTGCTGCTTTTCCCATTGGCTCTAAAATTGTGCTGCGGAAATTTGATTTTAAAATATGTGGTAGTTAAAGCACTTAATTATTTTTTGCGAGATAGAGAGCGTTAAATAATCTAAGCGAATTAATTTAAATTTTTGACACAAGTAAATATATCGAAAAATTAATTGTAAACGCTTTCTAAAAAAAATATATAAGAATATTTTTTTGATTGTTGAAAAAGTTGTGATCGCCGGGGATCGGGCTATTAAGCACATTAAAGATAATTGCAAAAACAAAGTTCTTCACGAATTAAAAAAAAAGAGTAACCACATTCGTCCAAGCTTTTTTGTAATTCCCGATTGAATAGCGCGATAAAATAATAAAAATGCTTATTGTGTCGTGGGAAAGCTTACATAGGGCAACACTGATTTTGGTTCGGCAAATGTTAAAGCTGTTTTGGATAGTCTTTTTTGTGCTTATTATCCGTAAGTATAAAGTTTTCATACATTATTTGAAAAGATCGAACACAGAAAGAAAACGTGACAAACCCCTTCACTTAGGCTTAAATTAAACCTTGAACTCTTCACTAGGGTGGTACATAAACAATATACATTCAAGGCCGTTGCAATAAATGAGCTATCGGTTTATTTAAAAATATATTTAATTTTAGATAGTACTACATATTTTGGAATTGTGGAATTTATCGATGATCAAAATCTAAAAAATGTAGAGCAAAATTTTTATTTTTTTTATTTTACCCGATAAAAAATCCCAACAAGCCAAGTCCGACAATAGATTGTTGCATACCATTTTAAAGGCCTATATATCTTCTTCTTAAACCAGTCATTCCAAACCTCATAAATCTACAAAATCCTATTTTCTGACCTAAATCGACAGGTCGCGATCTCTCTATAAAAATAAGCAATAATAGTTCTCATGAAAACGAATAAAATTAGGGAGCAGGGTCCTGATATTTCCAAAAAAGCATTTTCGACCTTTTCGAGCACCTTATTCGCTACTACTGTTCCTGAAAATACCATCCCTGCACCTTAGTCTGATGGTTACTTATAGTCATTTATTGAAAAACAAAAAAAAAAAAATATCGGAAAAACAAGTTTTCTTAAAGTCAGTTTTTGCTTTTCAACTAATGCCTATAAGTAAACTTTGGGTCAAGATGCAGGGACAGTATTCGAGAGTTATAGCTTTAATGTAAGCCTAAGTGGAAGGTTTTCTTTCTTTGTTAGAGCTTCTCAAATACTGCAAAAACGCGATTTTTTACCTCGTTCTTGTCAAAATCTGGAACAGATGGAAACTTTATACTTACGGATTCGTGAAAAGCACAAAAAGGTATATCCACGACAGCTTGTTTTCATCTCTAGAAGAAGGTTGGACTTTTAGGTATCTAGGAGTAATTCTGATTGGCTTTTTTTTATAGAAGTCTCAATTCGATCATGAGACCTCCAAAGATTTGGCGGCGGGTGTTCCTGTATACCTCTATTATTTTATAATCAGATTCATCATCGGTTATGCATCAGTGGAATGGTTGAATAGATTCTCAATCAATAGCGTGGAAAATCCGTTCGCCAAACTTCAAAGAACATTCGCTACAACTGATACTGCCCTTTCCGCATTGCTACACATACCACAAATTTGCGTCCTTACTTATCTGTACGAGGGTAGACTTTACAGGTTTCAAAGAAATGGATGACACTTAGTGGTACTAGGCGGAAATTTACTGGTGGCAGAGCTCTCGGCACCAGTGCCGTTTCAATTCTTCAGCATTAATTTGGCAGATGAGATACTGTAATGCTGAGGTGCAGAACTCAGCCCGGATTTAGGTTAGGTTAGTTTGAAGTGGCTTTTGTGGGCCCCTCTTTGATACTACGCGGGTGGTTAAAACCCTCCTACTCGAACCATCGTATAGAGTCTTCGAAATCCAAAAGTGGCCGTGTTGCTATTTCGGCTATGTCGGTTAAACCTTCGAGAAGTTCTGGACCGGTAAAGCAGGTGCCGCAGCAGTTTCTGCAAAAGTCGTTGTGCGAACCCCTAACCCCTCCGCGTGTTTTACGATGGGAACGTGGTATGTTAGGAAGGCCATAGCTGTAGGTGAATCCCATCTTCTCAGTGTGAGGAGACCCTTCGACCGTTTCTCGTTACATTACATAGTAATAGGCAAGCTGCACTTAAGACATTAACCGCTTCACGAACGACATCCAAATTTATTCGGTAACGCAGGATCCACCTTACTGGCTTTATTCAGCGTGCCAGGCCACTATGGGAGTAAATATTATTGTCTAGCAAGAGCTCAGGCTAGGTATTAATTGAACCGCAACAAGCGGTCTTCGGACATTGTCAGAAAATGGATGGATATTTACTTCCCTTAGCAATGGCTGAGAGGCCTCTAAAGGCTGTATATGGATAAAAGTCACATCTGCCGCTATCTTAAGAGGTCTAGCAAGGCATTCTTTTGCATCGAGCGGACCGAACGGCAGACAATATACGGGATTGCAGTCTGGTCACTTCTGATATTCTTGATACTTGATTGTGGTTGGGAACCTTCATTTGTATGACGTTTCGAAAGAGTAAAATGTATGGCGTACTTGGCACAGGATATTTTCGAAACATCAGGGGTATTCTCTAAGTTTTACAAAACCCTTGCACGATGCACGGATTGCACGGTAGAACGGATTTTCCTATGGAAATACTTTGCAAACCGTACAATCCGTGCATCGTGCAAAGGTTTTGCAGGACTTAGATAATACCTTTAGGATTTTGGATTTCACTCGGATTCGGTGACAGGATTCTTTGGTATTCATAGCTTGCATTCTGATTCATAAATTTTCTACGATGTATTCAGTAATAGCAGCGAATCTTTCCTCTAGGCTCAAAGACTTACGCAATTGATTTGCATTGAATTTTAGATATTTGTAAGCCTCCATATCCCTCCTATCTGCCAGACAACAGAAATCAAAAGTTATTTTATGTTTTTAGTGAGGAATCTCTAATGTTTATGGAATTTCGTACATTTTAATTAAGTGGATTGTCACAGAGTGGAGAAAATAAAACTAATTATGATGGTTAATGGTAATTTTCTGAGTGAAATAATTTATAAATTTCACGCTAAATTCACACTTTGCTTGACTTTCTTTCATTCAGCTCCTATTATCCTATTTGTTTCTAGTACAAAAACCCATACGCCTTTTATACATACACACATCCCTTACAGAATACGTACGCACAAAAGGTGCTTGCACCCCTCGCTCTATTGAACATTTGATGTACTTATGTACATATTAGGGATGTTAATTTTTCAGCTTTTTCCACTCCCGGGATTTTCGGTATGTCGTTATCACAATCCCGGGATGTAGATATTCATTACTTTTCTACAACTTAAATCGAAATATTGCTTCTAAATTGTTTGAGAAATGGGTTTGAAACCTACTTTTTTATTCAAAGTGGCGATTTTGTTTTTCTCTCTTACGTCAGGATTTATTTTAAAGAACTTTGATATTTCAAATATTTGTTTAATTCCAAAAATTATTTAAAAAATTCGATGCCATGTAGAATAAAATATGGGTACCAAATGCAAGAGGAAAATTCATTAGAATTAAAAAAACATTAAAATTTTTTGATTCACAAGGAGCTAATAAAGTTATAAAGATGAAATTCGAGGATGTTTTCGAGTTTATATAAGTCCTTAACATATAAATTTTTCGAAGACGAATACTGCGAAATTTCAGTGGTTAAAATTTTAAAAGGGGATTTTCAATACTTCCCAGTCCTTTCGCATCAAAAACTTGAATCTGTTTAAATTCTACATTAATTTGATACCCATGCTTTTTCTCTAAGCAAATATCTCTGAAAAAAAGAAATATAGGCAATACTGGCCAAGAAAAGGAGTTTCTATTATTGCCATCAGTGCAAATTACAAATCCCGAAAATCCCGGGATTATTTGCCACGAATCCCGGGATTTTCGGGCCTTTAAAAGGCCGGGATACTGGGATTAACATTCGTAGTACATATGTATGCATTGGAAATTGTGTGTGTGTGTGTGCGCGCTCATCAGTGGCGTCAATGTTTGCACGCACTTAATCCTTTTGTATACAATATCTGATAAATTTTATTGCTGCTATTATTGCAGTCAAAGATTAATTTAGATTGGACAAATCTTCCAACAAAAAAAGCAGTTGCCTTCACTGCTACTTGATTATGTATGTACATTAGGGTGCATCACTCTTCATACAAAAATAATTGGTACAGTTTTTCCATCGCACTATGGGTAATTTGATCAGTTTATGTATGTGGTCAAAAGTCGCGTTCGTGCTTAGAATAAAACGTTTGTCCTTGGTATTTGGTAAAAAAGACTTCAAACCAAAACACTGTGCCTCTTTATTTTTGTAAAAAAGGAACGACACTGCTTAGCGGGTGGTCAAAGTCGTTGTCTGTGAGTTAAATATTGGAATCGATTTTTTCTTCTTTTTTTTAAGTTTTGGTCGAACTATATTTAGGTTAGATATTACCAAAAAAAAAGGTGCAAAGGTATGGATAATAAAGTGAAAAGTAAGTACTTTTAAGATTTATAACTATTTTTTTAGAGAAAAATAAAGAGAGGAAACAAACAGATTTTAAATTGAAATTAATATCAGTAGGCATTTTTTAATTAGCCACAGTATACTTTTTTTTGTAACTAAGTTGCATTTTTTTCTTTAATATAATTATTAAAAAAAACTGCATACGAACTTTTCAATAAAAACACAAATTAAAAAGTGACCATTTTTTTGGAATTATGTGATATAAAGTAATCTACAAACATGGATATTTGGTCATAGTTAATTTCGGCCACAAAACTTGTTCAAATTACCCATTGTGCAACGCAAATATAAAATTTATTATATTTTAAGACTTCCGCCAAAATACTTCGAAAAAATATTAAAATTTACGAGAACTGGACCTGTTTAAAAACTCCTAAAAAAATCGAGTTTTTTATAAATAAAACTAGTTTATAAAATTTTTCTCTTCAAATTTATAGAACAACAAAAACAAATTTTGAAAAATGTTACCAACGGAATCAAAATAATAAGATTTTTGGCGTTATTTCCAAATCGGTCTAGCTCACGCGAATCTTAATATTTACTTAAAATATAATAAATTTTATAGCTTCGTAATTTTTCTTGGTAATGCATCCTAATGAAAATATGTATGTTTCGGATTGGGCTTTTGCATTTTTGGTTGCTGCAACACATTAGATCATTAATTTCAATGCGGTTTCTAATTCATTAAACTATTCAGAGGGTCGGTCGTCTACACAAAGAAAGGGGTGTCAACGTCAATGGGGAGAAAAATTGTAAACCCAGTTTGTTCAAGCTGCTGCGACAAAGGGTGTCGTCGGTCTCTATATTCGCCGCCTTTCTATCTGCTACAGTGTTGACAAATTACCCAACGCTGTTTTTGTTTTGCATTTGTATTATTTAGGCTAATGTATGCCTGCTGCATTTTGCATCCCAACTCCCTGTGGTCTTTTCAAGAAGTGAGCAATGTCTATCTAGTATTGTATGTACATATGTATGTATGGAGTATGTAATGTTCCATAAAACAGGCTGTCTTATGATTTGGTGCATGCAACACTGTCTGTTGTGTGTGTAATTTTATTGCTTTTAACGGGAGTTGACTTGTCATTATTTGGAAAATATGTTTTCATTTTTGACATTTTTCGGAACACATGTTCCGATTGACATAATTTCGCATCATGATCTATATATAAGTATGAAAATGTGCTCAAATTGCGGTTTTATGGGGTGTATTGAAACATTTGAAGGCTTCGAGCGGTTGAAAGTTGCACTTGTTTGTCGCGGAGTTGGTGGCTTGGTTGAATCACAAATAGAACGAAGCGCGAAGGATGCGAGAAGTTGGTAGCCACGTATGTATGTATGTACATATGTATGTTGGTAGGTAAGTACGATTTTGTTGGTGTCATTGTAGTGGATTAGCTGCTGATATTCATAGCTCTAAATTTATTTATTTTCTCAATGTTCTGCTGTGTATGCTTGTTGGTGGTGGCGTTGTCATTTACTTTTAGTCTGCCATTCAAGCAAGTCAAGTGCGCTTACTTTTGTCCTGTATTGTTGCGTTCGTGTACAACAAAAATTTTGGCATATGCGCTGCTAAAAACGCGACAGTTCTACAGCAACTCCACCCATATTTTTTTTGTTTTTTCTTTATGTCACTTTAGTTAATTTACATAAAGAAACCATGAAATTTGCGTCATCATTAAATTTGTCAACTGCGCTTTTATTTATAGATACATTTGTACATACATAGATATATGTGTTCGTAACTTTAGGCCAACTGTTTTTTTATTTTTTCAGAATTTACTTACGAAAATATCGTTTTCCTAGCTGGCAAGCGAGACAGATGTTTTTCAATATCACTAATTGCATTTTTATGAGAATCGCAATGTCAACGCATGTGTCAATTTTACTATTTTAGAAAAGTCATTTGCGCCAATTGGCCTTTGCAACTTCACTTTGACTCCTCATTAGCTGATTGAGTAGTGGATTTTTTAATTATTGCACTTTTTACTATGTGCCTTTTTTATTGATGACTCTTGGTTGTCTTTTCAACGGAACTCCCTTTTTGGCTTCCAACAAAAAAGGAAACTCTTTATGCCTATTTATTTTCATTTAGCACTTTTTTTTGCTGCTTGTCTTTTTTGATTGATAAAGAAGTGTTGTCACATCAGCAATCATCGATCATCGCCTTATTCTGTACTGCGATGCCGCCGACGGCCGATCAACGCCAACGGCGCAAGGCAAGGGCGCAATGCTTTTGCTGAGCTTCACATTGACGATCGGCTGGCTACGCACAAATCAATTCCGGTGACGATGGTTATGACTAGTCATTCTTATAATAATTTTCATGGCATGCTACTATTTGTCCCTAGGCGCCACCAACCATTTATATTCGTTTTACTTTTGCCTTTTTTCCCAAGCCTTGCCTTACCTACAAACATATGTACATAAGTATGCATGGACACATGGACACATTTAACGAGCTACATTCAATTACTTCTCTATTTCTAGGTAAATAAATAAACATATGTGCATAGATATATGCATATATATATATACATAAACTTTGTCATAACGAGCCCAACAATACGCATCTATGAGTACTCGTCTGTGTTTTTTCTTATACTCATTACATTGTGACAGGCACTCTCTAACTTTATAGAAAACTAAAGAAAACACCTCAGATCACACTTGATAAGCTCATTGAACTAAAGCTTAACTTGTCAAAGTTTGAGTATGCTTATTGGCTATACTCTTTTACGTGCAAATACCCTGTAGGAAAATATGGCAATGTATGACTAGTGAATTTCCCCCTCACCGCTTGCTTCGGGAGACAGAAATGAATATAAAAGTAAAATTCGGGTATACCAGCCTACAGCAGTGGTGATTAGGGACCGAAAAAAATCATTATGCCAAGAGTTTTAAATTAGATCATTGCAAAATCGTTAGTTTTTTTCGATCAAGAATAATCGTTTAATTTAGACATTTTTTCGGTAAAACTTAATGGTTATTTTGAGATTTTTATTAGTTTTTTAATAAAAAATAATCTTTATTTTAGGTTTTTATTCCTTCTATAATCTATACCCGTTGTAATGGAGACTGTGTTTTTATATCTGTTTTAAAGCTTTTATGATCTAACAAATTAAATCTGAAAATAAGGGTTATAAGATGATCGAAAAATTCAAAATAAAAAATAACGATAAAAAGCAGCCGAAAGAAAATCCAAATTAACGAATAAATTTGATTGGAAAAATTTCTCATTTTGTCGGTTGAATTTTGATTTCTATTATAAGGATCATAATCGTTACGAAACATATCTCGCGTAAAAAACTTATAAAAGCTTTCTATGGACTTGGAGGAGTACTGAATAAAAGCTCTCACAGATCGTAACTACTGTTTACCGGCAATAAGGCATAAGGAACTTTTTAACCAACTTCACAAAAAGGAGAAGGTTAACAATTCATCGGAATATTTATTTTTTTTTATATATGTTACCACATAAAGGAGGTGGTGGTCCCATACTAATTTGATTTAAATCTGATCATTGCATCATGAAGAAATGAACGATAATCTTAAATATTTATATGCGAATTGTAGTCGGTTTTATTTTTTGCTTAAAAATTACTTGTATCCTTTTCACGTATATGCAAAATCTATATAAAAGCTAAAAACAGCTCTAGAATATAGCAAGGCGCTGCTCATGAGCTTTGTAGATCAGAGACCTTGAGAAAGAGCTTGTGCTATATGCGCCATTCATATGAAATCTATATCACGGTTTTAAGTGCTTCTCTCGTGGGAAATGTTTTAGGCGTAACAGCTGTAAACTATCAGGAGCTGAATTAAAGCGGTGAAGAGTATCGTCATACCCGCTTAGAAAGCTTTCCATACTTTTTATACAATTAATATAGACGCGCATAAGGTAAAAGCTCTTATGCAGTAAGTAAAATGTGTGGACGGGCATCACATTACACGCGTGCAGAGATTTTTAAGCTTTCTAAGACTTTGTACCGATACGTACAACGCGCAGGGAATCGCTATTTTTTAAGTTTTTCATTTTTGTTTTAAACTTTGACATTTAAAAACATTGTCCACGACCTTTCTCCTATGCATATGTATACGAAAATCTTGAATAAGATACCAAGATTTTGCTGAGTTTAATGCGAAATTAGTTATTTCAAGCTCTTCTCTGCGACCTCTGATTTCATTCCTCCGACTCTTTTAAACTTTAGCCAGTCCTATTCTCTCAGAAATAGCATACCATCGAACTCATATCTATTCCTGCTGGGTAGTTACGCACTAAAATTATCATTCTATTTGTGCATACGAATAAGTATCGATTCTAAATGGATGTCAAAATTCGAGTGGCTCTGATATTAGATTTGAGGTAATGTATTTGGTTGTAGCTTGCTAAATCACAAGTAGGAGACACTTTAGTTGATTCTGAGTGGTGAACCATCTTTTTGATATATACTAAAACATTCTGTAAATTGCAAGGTGATCTAAGCGTTAGTTTTTCGAATTGTAATAAGTCAATTTCATTTTGGTTTCTTATTCGCTTTCGTTTTAACAGCTTTTGCAGAAGTCTTTGTAGACTTTCTGGAAAGGGTGCCCAGTAAGAACCGCTACTGGTTTCGCATTGTTTGGTCTAGGTTTTCCTAATAGGATGTGTGTTCCCTCAGGGTTGTATGCGGGCCACATAAGTTCGGCCGTGCACCAACTTTGATCTGATTTCTAAAGGTTCTGGTGAAAGATTTCCCTGTAGATCATCCGGTGTGAGATCTTTCTCCTACCCCGTAATAACAAGGTGTTGTCAGTAGCGACGTGTTTGTTGCGATTTTGACAAGATCGGCATGCTAATTTTCAGTGCTGCCGATCTTAATTTTTATACTACTATGCGTTGGGAAATAGTAGCTAAAATACTCATTTTAGTAATTCGTTTTATCGCAATTTTTAAAGAACTTGATGTTTTCAGAACAATATTAATATTTAAAATTGCTGGATTTGTATAATTTTTGTACTCAAAAAGTAGAAAAATAAAAGATATCGTGGTTATCATTGGAGAAAAACTTTCACAAAAATAGTATGGAAAGGCGATTTTTTATATTAAATAACTTTTGCTGCATTGTCATAATATTGAGCCAAATGAACTACTGATACATTAGAATAGAGTGGTGGCATGGTTAAATTAGGAATTCGCTTATATTATCGATATTTATGTGTTTTAATCTATTTAGAATATCATTTACAGTCTAATAGGAAATTGTCTTATTTTACGGCTTTTACTTTTTTAAAGTTACAATATATGTCCAAACTGTGTGGAGCTGCCGATACAAACATATATTCAGGCTTATAAGCCTGTAATTATACATTTTTCTACATTTAATTTGAAGTAGTATGCACCAACGGATTAAAAGTAGTTAATAATTAGTACCTTTTCTAGTACTTTAAAATGCGTGACCGGAATAGACCTGCCGAAAAAGTGAGGTTAAGTTACTGACAACACCTTGTTATTATTACACCATGGTTTTTATCAATTAATACGACAGCAATCGCACGCCAACTTATATGAAATATGACGCGGTATAGGCCGTCGCCTATAGGAAAGCATTTCATAGTCACTTAACAACAGCCAGAATGGGGTTGAAAAGAACCCAAGTTCAGATCCAAATAGTGTACAACCTAATAAAATCAAAAAAAATATTACGAAATTAAATATGAGTTACGAGGCAAAACCACATTTCTGAACAATCATTTAGTTGTAGGAGAGATATACGTTATAGTCAACCGATTTCGATGAGTTTCAGTAAAAGTTGAGGAGGAGGTTCACCAGTATCAGTTAAGTAAGACCAGCTATCAAAACCTTTGCCCAAAAAATAAAT
>NW_023464321.1:0-11251 GCF_013731165.1 Rhagoletis pomonella
GACCAATCTAACGTTTCAAATAAAGAACCGATGAGATTTTGCAAATTCTATGCGTTTTTTTAAAAAAAAAAGGTATCAAGCTCTTAAAAAATCACCCATTATATGCATATCGTTACCTTGATACACACTAACTTTATACAATATATTTGCTTCTTTACAGAGTAGTTATAAAACTTTAGGGGTCTTCCCTTAAACTCGAAAAAGCCCCGTAAAGAAAGAACTCACAAAATTTCAACTTCAACTTCAGTGTTGACGAGGTGCCGAGGATTTTATACTAAAATGTAAAATAAAATACTGAAAATAAATGAAAAAATAATAATAATAGGTGCATAAAAATAATATATTTCTTCCCCTAACTTTATTAGCATGGATTTTCTGCTAATTCTCGCATTTTAATTTATATTTTAGCTTTCATTCGAGCTGACGGGCTGTTATGAAAAATACTACGAAACAAAAATGTATTCATATGCACATTTGCAAAAGGGGGGTGCTCCCGTAACAGTCTCAAAAACTTGCGAGTTTTACACAGTTTAAGTTGCGAATTTCTGCAAAATTCTGCTTTTAAATAAACACTGAAAATAATTTATTGATTTAGTAGGTCTTTTTAAATTCTATTAGGTCCTCAGTGAGTAAACCTTTGCAATGCCGATTTTCGAAGAAGTTGGGGCATTTCTATTTATATTAAGGTAACGATATAACAGTAGCGAACGATTCGCCGCGAAAAAAGAAGCACGCAAGATACTTTCATAAAAAAACTTCTCAGACAAATTTAGCCAGAGATAAGATAATAACCATGTTGCAAGGTTTTTTTTGACACACTGAAACCGAAACCGGAGCCCAGTTTATGTCATCGCGTAAGTTTATTGGCTTAACTTCAAAATCTGTTCGCAGCCGCAATAAATGAAAAGCTATTGCTGATTTTTTTTTTAGATTAGTTTAGACTCCAAGTCGGAGTTAAAGAATCGTTACTTTATGAATAGATCTAATCAAGCTCAAACAAATCGATTGCTGTAAAATCATAATTTTCAATTTATTGAGTTACTCTGCAATATGCTTTTGGGCTATGGCTATGAGTTAGTCCGAAAAACCTGAGCTTAAAGTAATTACGAACTCCGGTTAGGTCGGACGATAAAACCGTGCAGTAAGCATTGTCACACCTTCGCACTTTGTGGATATTCAATATATTGAAAATAAATATTCTTTATTTCAAATATAATCTTCCATTTTCAAATTTTACAAAATAGCCAAGAACAAGTCTCGCTCTGAATGCCAAATACCTATGGCATTTGTTTGAAACGTATCACAAATATCAACGTAAACTGCAATTGAAGCAAAGCATTCGCAAATTTACTTTAGAGCAAACACAGGAACTTTTATATTTGATTGTTCATCTTTATAGTCCTTTGCATTTGTACATATGCAAAGCTGTAGCTGTGCGTAAATTTCGCCCAAAGCAATTTTGATGTGCAAGATAAATATTTGTCTATTCGTTTACCCTGTTGCTACACTTTTGTTTGTATAATTGTAGTAAAAGTAGTTTATCATTATAATTAGTGAAAAGCTGGAAGGATGTTGGCAGATGCTATGTAATTGCAAGTGAATGATAGCAAGAAAGGATAAATAGTTTTCAATTCTATATACACTCACACACACACACACATATATGTATGTACATGTATGCGATGGTGTATGTGAGTCGCACACCGCAATGCTGAAGCAAATGAAACCCGAAATTTATATTTGTTTAGTTTTAAGTGCGGCGCCAAGAGAGTAAGGTTGAGTGGCGAGAAAGGATTTGAGTGATATTTAGTCAGTAAAAGCAAATGCAGTGATTACTGTTGAGCTACACGCTTAAGTATGTACATAGTAAACTATTTGCTGGCATATGGATGTGTGTTAGCATTCAGAAATTTGTGAAATTTATCATTTTGTTGAATGCGGTGTTGTTTTGGTTTTATATTTTGACAAATTGTTTTCTACGCACAATATGAGGCAAATGTATCGTGTAAAGGATACAGAGTAGATACAACTGTTTACACAAACTCACATACGCAACAGGAATGTAGTTAAAAATATTTTATGTTCATACTTGGCATTTAGTTTTAACAAATGTGCCTGTTTTTCCATACTCACACCAGCCAAAAACTATCAGACACAAGCTCTGCAAGGCAAATCCTACATCAGCTTAAAGCTTATGCACAGTTCCACTGTTGCTTATCAACAAATTACCTACAAAATCTTATTCATTTCAAAACAAGACCTGCTTGGAAATCTTTTGACCTCCTTGCCCCTTTTTGTGGCTTGAGGTTTTCAACTAAATTTGGTTGGTTAGAAAATACAAAAAAAAAAACAGCGTTGGTTTCACACACTGAGAAGAAGATGAATTACGGATGCAATTTTCTCCTAGATTTGCTAAATTATTATATTTACGTTGCCTGACAGGTGAGGTTTTGACCCAAGTATTTTGAGTTTTAAAAGTTACCTACATACACATATTTATTTATATAGTTTTGAGTTGCTGGTGTTGCCCCTGCGGTTGCACGGCTTTCTCTCCCAACTGCAAGGTGGAGTCAATAGTTTCAGATGAATTTTCATAATATTTCACTACAAATGCAAACAAAAACTATGCGAAAAAATTTACTTTAAGAATATATGTACCTACATACTTCCGTACTTATTTAGATGCATATTACTCTGGGATTTCCAACTGCATCTACGTATATGAGTGTGCACATTCTTTGCAGAAGTATTTTAATCAAAATTAATATCCCTGTGCTGAGATTTTCACATTCTTGTGGTGTTTTAAAGTAGATATGTGGTTAACTGGTTTGAGCTTAAGACTCTCGAAAAGTTTTTGTGTATAGTTTAAAGTAGCTTCAGTAGAAAATTGTGTAATTAAGAACGTATTTGAAACGTTTAGCGGGTAAGAGTTTTACTTTTCGAATATACTATGTACATATGTACTAGGGAGCTTTTTATTCGGCGACTATTTCTTCTTACTTTTTTGACTACCACCTCGAAATTTTGAATTTTGTGGGAAATATCTAAAAACAAGTTCTGTGAAAATATGAGCCCTTAGTATTAATATTTAGTGCTCGACCACGGCATGTAAATACACGTAAACTTAGATAGTTTTACTTCAAAATTTTATAGCTTAGAGGCATTTTATGGTGCAATCATGGTCAACGATGGTTTTTTTACGAATTGAATGCTCTACAAGCGTATTCATTGCGGGGTAACTCTCGAATATCGAATATAACTATTAACCAATTCAAATACTCGCATAATAACACTTATCGAAGGAGAAATATGGGCGCAGTTGGAGATTAACCGAAACCTTTTGAACGATGCTTTATTGATTGCTCTCAGTGAGAAATCGTTACCGATGCGATAAAAAATTCTTCTCAGTAAAAGAGAAATATAAATTGGAAATGAAATAAATTTCCTTCGGGTGTATACGTACTAGAGCTCTCGATTTTGTTCGCACATTTTCAAACAGCCCGGGTATATGAGCAGCGAGTACTCGCACACTTGTTCAATGCTCATTACTCGAAAATTTTCGAGCATGAGCTCGAGCAATTCGAGTTTTTTCGAGTAATTTGAGCAATGTTTTTTTTATCATATTGACATTTTAAAATTTTTCTTATTATTGATATATAATGCAAAGCTTGTTACACTAGTATTTAATAATATAACATGAATTAGACAGCAGCTGCTGACAAATACAATTTAGAAATTTTCTTTTGTTTATGAAATTGTTCAAAAACTCGAAAATTTTGAACAAACATTTGAGCAGTTGAGCAATGAACGAGTTTCGAGCGAGTATCGAGCTACCCGCATTGCTCGATACCCGGGTATCTAGAGCTCTAATACGTACATTTAATATGTAAGCACAATTTAACTTTTACTTGATCCTCAATCTATTACTCAGGCAGGATGTGCAATTCACTACCCGCATCAATAATACACCCTATCAGGGTTCCCGAATAAATAAAACTTCCTACCCGGGTACTTGTATAAAAATAACCCGCTACCCAGGTACCCGAATAAATATTAACCCCTAAACAGTGATCGGGGTAAAGATCAATCCGCTACCCTGATACCCGGATATACATAACTTCTACCCGGCAGCTCGGACAATAATAACCTGCCACTCAAGTACTCAGACAAAATCTACCCCTACCCGGGTACTCGGATAAAGATAACGACCTATCCGGATACTCGGATAAAGATAACCCCCTATCCGGGGAATCTGGAGCATATAACTCGCCTACCCAGGTACTCGGATAAATATAACCCCACCCGGTTACTCGGATAAAGATGATTCATACATCGTTTAGTTTGTTCACTTGCGAGCTCGTTTGCGGACACTTTGCGAAACTTTCGATTACGACTCGGGTATTGGCCCGCTGGGACCATAAACTTGTTTTTTCGCAACTTCTTCTTATATGGCGCTTTAAAGGCCTGCCAGTTTGGCCCAATAATAATAAAAAATGCCCCTCTATTATTTGCCAGCGGAGCCAGTTATACAAGCCGTGTATAGATACGTCCTTTGCATTTAGTTCTTCCATAATTTTCGTGAGCGTCTTGCTTTCTTTGTCCCACATGTGATATTTTTCCACATATCCTGGAAGCTCTGCAATGCATGTGTGTTCGACTTCGTTTTTGTTTCGGCGCTATATACAAAATGGGCGTGTTTAGAGATACGAATGTATACGGAACCTATTATAGCACCTGTTGTTTGTGCTAGACTCTTGGTAGACATATTCCTATACGACCTCAATATAATTACTACAAATAGTGACGTGTGTCCCAAGCTGGAAGACTTTGTGTTTGTTACCAGGAGGTCTGACTTTATAGGAAATTCTATTTCATTGCCTTCCATGCAACTTAAAATACAGTATGAATTCCAATTCGACAATGCCCAGTTAAGATGTGGTTTGCTAAGCTTTCGGACCTCGTTAGGCTGCCACCGATCTACCCGTTTCAAGGTATTAGCCAATCGCTACGTGAGCAGCAGACGAGCTGAGTCCAATGAAGGTCCAACACCCTATTTTCCCAGAAAGAGATTGCAGAGTTATAGCTATAACCAATATAAGCTCGAGAGATTTGTAAGTATTCTGATGCATGCCAAGGGATATCAGATACTTGATAAGAGCTGTCGAATGAATGTTCACTGATCTCAGGGTCCTAATAGCGGCTCTCTAAAATTTTGTTCTTTTTCTATTTTTTCTATGTTTTAATGCGGAAAAAACTTTAAGTTTTTAAAACTTATTATTGACCAGTGATGCCGGGAATTGCATCCTGGAACTATGACCATTCAAGGCTTGGTCCGGAAATTCCATTCAAAATAATTGACGCCTAAGCTAATCGTTATGTGGTAAATTTGTTTCTTTATTACTACTCTTTGGCAACTCTGCAGTCTTATTAGGGAAATATTATAGTGTATACGGCTCAGCTGTCGTTTAGGTCGACTTAAGAGAGTTTTGATTTTAACCCAAGGTTCAAATAATACTTTCCAGCTTCCTGCAACCATTAATTTTACCCTTTCCACTGCGACATTTTTTAAATTACCAAAATAATAACATTCTTATGCATGACTCCATTTTCTATCAAGCATAAATACTTCGTTCCTCTCGCAGTATTTACGCAAATGCTGCAACGCTGCTGATGTGACACATTTTTAGGTTACGCATACGCCATGACGTCCTGGAATTTATCATAAAAGGTATTAAGCAAAATATATAAATACATACTTACATACCAATGAATGTAAATACGTACAAAGCATGTGTGTACACAAAGCTGATCATAAATTTTAATTCCAATGCCAATTGATATGCAAGACAACGCGCACGTCGTGCGTATGCGACGCAATGAGGCGATGGTTCAATGCTGCCGCGCTGGGGTCACAGACCTAGGGGCCTGGAGAGCAAAGCCAAGGTGCGATGGGAAATGTGCTAAAAATGAGCTCTGAGCTATGGCTGTGCTGCATTATGATTTCAATATATGTGACCTGGTCTACGAAAAGGGAGCTTACGTGCGAAAACTAGTTTTCTGTGAAAAAGCTGTTAAAAGTAAGCAACTCGTTTCGTCAGTTTCTCTTTATCTCGTTAATTGTTCTCCGCGCCGGACGTCCAGTAAGTGTTGTTGTTGCTCCAGTAAGTGTTGTTGTTGGTCCAGTAAGTGTTGTTGTTGGTCGGAATATTATTATAGTTCATCGTGTAAGTTGCTAGTGCGGAAAATTTAAAAAAGTAACACTGAAGAAGTGACGTTTACTGTTTCTGTTGATTATCGTCTTCGCATTTCGCATGAAATGAAACATGAGTGTTGATGAGGAGTTCAGTGCCGTATACGGACAATATTTCCATGAAAAGGATGATGAAAACGATGATGAAAACTATGAAGAGAGCGATGATGATGAAGACGAAGTATGTGTATCTCAGGCAGAAGATGATACCGAACAAACTTTTGTTAAGATGGACCTGCATGTTGTTGATGTAAAGGAGGAGGAGCTGGTAACAAAATTTCTGTCAAAAGATTGTCGTAATAATGAATGCCATACACTGATACCACGGGAAATGATCGAGAGTACGCGGAACAATTGTTTAGAGATGTTGAAAAATGAACTTGATTTAGTGATCCTAAGTCACATCGAAGCTGGAATTATGAGTAACGAAAAGCTAGAAAGTGTATACGCAAAGCTTGCTGGGCGTAAGAAATATGGACAGAGACAGGATACAGAAGTTATGAGGCATAGAATTCAATTTACCTTCTACAGAGTACCTATTTGTCGTTCGTTTTTCCTTTTTGTACATGCCTGTACGACGAGGCGTTACGAAAATTTAGTACGTCATTTTCACGCACACGGTGTAACAGTGCGCCAACACGGACTGGCAAATAAACCGAGTACACATCCAAAGTCATTTAAACCGGCTGACATCGAAAAAGCCGTTAAATTCATCGAGTCTATAGCCGATTTAATGGCTCTTCCACTGCCCGGACGACTCCCAAAATTTAAGGATTTTCGGATAATGAAACTGCCATCCAGCGAGACGAAGTCCTCAATTTATCGAAAATACATTTCTTCACTCAGTGATGACGAATTGAAGATGAGTAATTGCAGTTTTCGACGGATATGGTCCAAATACATAGATACCCCATGTTACAGTTATGAAACCAGCGGATGATCTCTGCGATGTCTGCCGTGGTAAGTAGCTCATTATTTTCTCATTTTATAGTTGTATCAAGCTTTGAGATTAAATTCAGTATTTTTTCTTTTAATAGGAAACACAATATCGATTGCGCCTAACTGTGTTGTGTTGGACCTAACTGTGTTGTGAGCATCCTGCATTATCACCTGCAAACCTACTATAAAGACATTGAAACACTCGTTCTTTTCTGTGACAATTGTGTTGGGCAGAATAAGAATAACACTGTACTATCATATCTGCAATGGTGTTTGGCTCGGGGTCTTAACAAAACTATTTTATTCAATTTTCTACTTACCGGGCACACTAAGTTCGCGCCTGATCGTTACTTCGGTATTTTCAAAAGTAAGTATGCCGTCAGTAACATCGACACGTATAGAGATTTACTGCAGTGTGTCGAGGCATCATCACCTGGGGGTTATAATAAAGCTGTATCGGCTGAAAAAGTCGTCTGGTATGAATGGGACAGCTATTTTAAACCACTGTACAAGTCACTTGTTGGAATAACGCAATTCCATCATTTCATAATCTCTACAGATTGTGTAAAAACAAAGAAATTCGCAGACAGTGAAGAAGTGCAGTGCTTTAAGCTTCTGTTAAAACCTATCGATCCTGAAATGCCGAAAGTTATACAACCAGCCGGTTTATCTTTAGAACGTCAGTGGTACATCTATCACAATCTTCGCAGCTTAGTTTCGGATATATCTAAAGTAGATATTGTGGCTCCATTGCCGAAAGATTTGCCATCGAAGAAACGGAAGGCAAAAACTAGTGAAGATGTTCTCAAACCAGACGAGGAACCAGGTCCATCTTCCTCAGGATCAACACGTAAAAATATCTCAAGGAAAACGACAACAAAGAAAAATACATAAACTACTCAGCATTATTATTTTTGGCCCATAATACGTTTTTCTAGTGTATAATCATGTCTTTATAGCTTATAATTCAATGTATTTTGTTCATTACCAATAAATTATATTTTGTCGTATTTTTACTCTTCTTTCTCTACATTTTTAGTACACTTCTAAGCAAGTTAGGATTTTCTGCTTTTCACCACGGGAAAAAGCATCTCATCTTCCATCCGAATCCACCAAAAAGTGAAAATTGATTTTTTGACACCTAAGCCCCCTTTCCGTAGACCAGGTCACATATGTATGTATGTATGTATCAGAGCTGTGTAAGTGTGAAATCATTTTCAATTTTAAATCAACAATTTTTTTCTATCCAGTTTTCATTACTTATTCTTCGCTTACGATTGAGGTTTAAAATTTTTGAATTTTCCATTCTCTCAAAGCAGTTATGAATTCACACATCAACATATTCATAGCAAGATTGAAAAAACCAATGCCCAATCAAAAATAGGTTTAACACTGAATGAGTATTGAAAAGGCTGCAATCTTTTATGTGTGTGCATTCTTTAACTCAGTACCAATCATTAGTTCAAAGACTCCCTGGTAAATAACTTTTTGATAAAAAGGAAGATTTTTGACAATTGCTCAATTGTAAAAATTCAAACCGGCGTTACCCAATTTAAGTTTTTTGGTAGAGGGGATTTTATATCATATGTTTGGGATTATATATAAAACAGTTGTATTAAAATTTACGTTTTAAATATAATTCATGTTTTATCTTGAAAATGTTTAAAATTTACATTAAATTAGATAACTACTTCGCATAAGTTTAACATTTAGGTTGATAAAATTTTAGTGAAAATATTTTAAAAATCTTAGTGTCTTTAATAAAAAAATAGCTCATCATAAAAATTGTATCGCCGTTCGGCGTCGGCGTAAGTTTGTAGGTCCCTCCCATTTGTGTGACAGCAAAGGCGCACGCTACAAATCGGAGGAGAAGCTCGGCCAAAACGTAGCAAAAGTGTCAAGGCCAAAATATGATTATTATAAATAAATTTAATTTCAAACAGGTCGCAACCCTCTTCAAACACCTCAAAAGTATTCCCAATATTATTTAGTTGTGAACCCGCATGAGTGCGAAATTACCATTTTTTACCAGAATTTCCAGATTTTACCGGAAATCATACTTGGTTTTCTGGCAACTGAGAGGACAAATAAGAGAGTAAGTAAGGTCATCTCTTTGTCAGAAGCTACCTGGTGGTAAATTCTGGTAAATGTGTCAAAAGATCCGATGTAGTGTGTTTGACAACCAAATTGTAAACAAAAGAGAAGTGCACTCTGCTAATGCATGTTGAAAAGTAAATAATTCCTTGCTTGAGTGGATGCTAATGAGTTTTGGTTAAATTACAAAACGCTTAAAAAGGTATTAGCCGTCATTTTACGTTTAAAAACTTTAAAACTTTAACACATTACCACCCTATACTCTATATATGATTGACCATTGAACTAAATCGTTGTTTATTTGGGTAAGATTAAAATATATTTTACTATTCAATATTGGAGTTGGTGTGAAACAAAAATTAATAATTTATTGTTACTAGTGTTCGCCCAGCGGTTGAAATTCAACCGATAAAATTAAGGATAGTTTATGTAACTTGAATGAGCTAAAATAACATTAGTTGGAATGGGTTAAGTGGAGGGGAGTTTAGCTTAGTACTTGGCATAACATAACATAACCATAACATAAGAATAAATAACATAACATATGAAGCATAACACACCACAATATAACATCGCACACTCTTCAGTTGTATTTCCTTTTTATCCCTTTTTTCACCTCTATCTAAATCTTATTTATTTTGGTTCATTTTATGCCAAATGATGTTGCCTTTGATGCCACATCAAGTGATATCATGTCATGTGGTGAAATTGGGTGTGGTGAGCTGCGGTGTGGTGGAATTGGGTGTAGGAGTTACGGTGTAGTGAATTAAGGTGTGGTGGATTCAGGTGTGGAGAGTTAAGTTATGGTGAGAAAGTTGAGGTATGGTGAATTTTGGTGTGGTGAGTTGAGGTGAGTTAAGATGTGGTGAGAAAGTTGAGGTGTGGTGAATTAAGGGTGGTGGATTTAGGTGTGGTGGATTTAGGTGCGGGGGTTAAGGTGTGGTGAATTTAGGTGTGGGGAGTTAAAGTGTGGTGAATTAATGTGTGGTGAGCTCAGGTGGAGTAAGTTTTTAAGTTAAGATGAGTTAAAGTTAAGGGGTTATGATCTTTATCCTTATCTTCATCTTCATCTTCATCTTCATCTTCATCTTCATCTTCATCTTCATCTTCCTCTTCATCTTCATCTTCATCTTCATCTTCATCTTCATCTTCATCTTCATCTTCATCTTCATATCCACCTTCGTTTGTATTTAGGTTTCTTTACTTTTATTCTAATCTTTGCCTTTATCCCTTTCTTCTTCTACATATTCAACGTTGACCTTCTTCCTTGCATGAATCTTAATCTTCGTAAATCTGATTTCTAAACTGCTGCTTAGCAGATTTCTTTAATTCAGTATCAATATTAAAGCAATGTCATTGATGCCACATAAAGTGATATCATGTCATGTGGGGAAATTGGGTGTGGTGGTTTGCGATGTGGTCGAATTGGGTATGGGAGTTACGGCGCTGTGAATTCAGGTGTGGTGGGCTTAAGAGGTGCGGTGAGTTTAGGTGTGGTGAATTTATCTGTGGTGAGTTGAGGTGTGGTGAATTTAGGTGTGGGGAGTTAAGATGTGGTGAGTTGAGGTGTGGTGAGTTAAGGTGTGGTGAGAAAGTTGAGGTGTGGTGAATTACGGTGTGGTGGATTTAGGTGTGGGGGGTTAACGTGTGGTGAGTTGAGGTGTGGTGAATTAAGGTGTGGTGAATTTAGGTGTGTGGAGTTAAGGTGTGGTGAGTTGAGGTGTGGTGAGTTAAGGTGTGGTGAGAGAGTTGAAGTGTGGTGAATTACGGTGTGGGGGTTAAGTTGTGGTGTGTTTCATCTTCATCTTCATCTTCATCTTCATCTCCATCTTCATCTTCATCTTCATCTTTATCTTTATCTTTATCTTTATCTTTATCTTTATCTTTATCTTTATCTTTATCTTTATCTTTATCTTTATCTTTATCTTTATCTTTATCTTTATCTTTATCTTTATCTTTATCTTTATC
>NW_023464322.1:0-11250 GCF_013731165.1 Rhagoletis pomonella
TTTTTTTGGATACCGAATTGACTTGGTAAAAGGCCATCGGATGCTTCATTAGCCTTGTTTAGGTACGCCCAAAAACCAAACCCGCAGAACCCTGCATGCAGAGTGGGCGGAATAAAGATGGGTAGGCCAATAATCTCTTGGGCTTCAGTGTTAGCAGCAGTTGTTGCATTTTTCATGTGGCCTGTCGTTATCCCCACAAACTGTGAGAGCTGTTTAATCACCCGGTTTTTCTGAGCTGAATGTCAATTCCTTGTGTGACAGGACGGGTCCTTAGTGCACCACTAATACCGATTAGGACAATCTGCTGACCGTGCTCTAGTCGCTTAGTTAGTGCAACCTTTTCACGTGAATATAATTCTACATATAACCCCGTATTAGGGCCGGCTGACAAGCCACACTGCCCACCAATATTCCCTATTAAAAAGAGATCTCTATACAAAATTTTAAATTGGCGCTTTGGAATCGGTTCAAAAGTTTGCCTATGGGAATAAGTATGTAAAAAATACGGAGAGAAAGAGTTTGTATAACCATCTAAATAAGCTTCATGTAAGAAATTTTTTCACCAAAGTAATTGATTTTTTTTTTTAAACTAAATGAATCGCACATCCGAAAAGGAGCTAATAGGCCGACAAGGTCAAAAAATTTACAGCTTACAACAACCACACAAATCTACGAACTCCAAAAATTAAAAAAAAACATTATTTTCAAATCAATAAAGTCAGAAATATAAATGGAAATGGAATTAAAAAAGAAAAAAAATTTACAAATTTAAATAAGTTCCAAAAAATTACATAGATAAAATTAAATAAATATTTTTTATTTCTAATACAAAATCTAAAAATAGCAACGAAATTAAATTCAAAAGAACTTTATTAATGAAAAAAATAAAGTTCTTATAATATCAATGAAATGGAAGAGTTGTTATCCTTTTTATACCATAAAATAGACTAAACTAAAACAGAAATAAAGAAAAAATGTCAATTAAAATATTGTCACTCTGTATATGTATATACTATATATTAACTATTTTACTGGTAGTTAGTCTGAAGTCCGAGGTATCTAGATCGTTTTCTGGTCTACAATTGCACATTTGTAGACAATCCAATCGTACTAATATATGTTTGTATAACAACTTAATTAAAACGGTTTATCTTGTATTTCTAGTTTCATATCCGGCATTACGCTTTTGGGCACACCGACAGAAGTATATCTTTTCGGCACTCAATATCTCTATATTATGGGTTCCTTGCTGATAATGGGTTTTGTGTTGTATTACTTCTTCTTGCCGGTGTTTCACGATCTCAAACTTATATCCACATATCAGGTAAGTTTAAACACTTTCAATAGATAAAGGGTTTCATAGTATGTTTTCACAAAAAACAACAGTATTTGGAATCACGCTACGACAGGCGCATGCGTCTATTCGGCTCAGTGCTCTTCATGTTCGGATCGGTGAGTGTATGAGGAATCCGAGTTTCTCCACTAGGAATAAAAAAAATGGATTTCAAAATACGAATATTTTGTCTACTATTCTCTCTTCCTCTCAATAGTTACTCTGGCTGCCGATTGTCATCTATGTGCCCGCATTGGCCTTTAACCAGGCTACAGGCATTAATATACATCTGGTAACACCGATTGTTTGTTTGGTGTGCATTTTTTACACTTGTGTAGTAAGTTTTTATTTATGATAACTTTCAAATTGGTAAAGAGTTTTGGCTCCTTTAATTTCTCTTCACATTTTCCCCTTTTAGGGTGGCTTGAAAGCTGTTGTTTGGACAGATGTTGTGCAAACGCTCATCATGTTTGGCGCCATGCTCTTAATTATTGTCAAAGGTACCATTGATGTGGGTGGTTTTGGTGCTGTTTATCAGAAAGCTAAGGAAAGCGGACGCATTGAGTCGCCGAAGTAATTTAATTTTCAAATTTACAACTGAGCTTATTTCTCATTTCTTCTTTCTCTCTCTCTATGGTTTTACTTTCACAGCTTCACCTTTGACCTCACCGAACGCTATACAGTCTATTCGCTCTTCATTGGCGGCGTCGCTCATTGGCTCAAATCGAATGCCATTAGCCAGAATATGATTCAACGTTATCTCTCGCTACCGAATATGCAATCGGCGCGCACAGCTGTTTGTATATTCATTTGCGGCGTGTTAACATTTATTTGCCTTTGCGGCTATAGCGGCCTACTGATCTATGCGACTTATCACGATTGTGATCCGCTGCAAACGAAGGTCTGTTAATTCGCTCAATCTCAGGTTTCCAAACGACTAATATTCTTCTCACACTTTATAGCTCGCCAAGCGTAATGACCAACTACTACCGCTACTTGTCATGGAGATACTGGGCGAATATCCTGGCTTGCCTGGTCTCTTTGTGGCTGGCGTCTTTAGCGCTGCGCTCTCATCACTCTCCACTGGCTTGAACTCTATGTCAGCGGTAATGCTCGAGGACTTCTTCAAATCGTTTGCCAAGAAGCCGCTTACTGAGCGACAGACGGCGCTAATCATGCGTTTTGTTGTGATAATCTTCGGTGCCATTTGTGTAAGCCTAGTTTTTGTGGTGGAGAAACTAGGCACAGTGCTTCAGCTGACTATAACTCTTTCATCTGTGGCGAATGGACCGTTGCTAGGTATTTTTACTGCTGGCGTTATGGTACCCTGGGTTGAGGGAAGGGTGAGTATATGATGGGGGAATAATGTGCGCTTAAGAGCTTCTATATATACATACTCTCATAAATTATATTTCTCTTCGCGGTGCAGGGCGCTATGGTTGGCGGTTTTACGAGTCTCCTTTTCATGGCCTGGATGTGCATACGCGCTCAGGCGGATCTGGCTAGTGGCGCTGTAAGCTACCTAAGGAAGCCACACACCATTGTAGGGTGCAATTATACGTTTATAGATTTTGCTTCGATGAGTATGGTAGCTGAGAATATTACGGAGTCCACAACGCCAGTGCATATAAAGTGAGTAGAAACTTCAAAGCTAAATAATGAGAAATGTAAATAATTAAATTAAAAAAGCAGTAAATAATAAAACAAAATAAATAATTAAAGAAAATAAAAATTAAAATGTTAAGAAAATCGGAACAAATAAACACTTTACACGTTTACTTAAATAAAAAAAAAACAGTCAAAACAGTACAAAATAAAATAAAGATACATAAAATTAATAAAACCAAAAAAAGATACTGAAATTAAATAAAAACAAAAAAAACTGGTTAAGAATATAAATTTTGATATAAAATATTGAAAAATTAAAATTGAATAACAAAATATTTAACAATTAAAAACAAGCAATTAATAACAAAACAAAATAAAATGTTCAAAAAAAAATATTTATTAAATAAAAAACAATATTTACTCTATAAAAAAACAATAAAAGATATAAGAAACTTAAATACAATACAACAATAAGTATAAAATCAGTAAAATGAAAATATAAAATATTTAATTAAAAAACAAATCAATCAAGAAAATAGTAATGAATTATAAAAGTAATTGTCTATATAAAATAATGGAAAATTGACAAGTAAAAAATATAAAAATAAAATATAATTCTACACAAATTAAATTAAGTAATATACAAATTTTATTTAATAAAATAAAATAGTATAAAATCAAAAATATAATAACAAACAAATACATTTAAAAAACTTGAACAGAATATAGTTAACTTTTCATTAAAAAAAATAACAAAACAATGTAATATACAAAAAAAAATAATAATAATAAACAAAGTAAATTGCAAAAATGTACATCGACGGCTAAGTAGAAGATCGACCTCTTTCGGCAGCTAGGCAGCTATTTTTCAGAACGCCCTATCTCAGGGTTTGACTGAAGAACGCCCTAACTCAGCAAATAATTCAAGAGCGCCCTTACTCAATGTAAATTCAATAGATGTATCAGCAGCTGAGATATGGCGTTTTTGAACCATTTTCTGAGATAGAGTGTTCTTCAACCGAATTCTTAAGTAGGGCGTTCTTGAGCCATTTACTGATACAGCGTATTTTCGAACCGACTGCCGAGATAAGTCGATCTTCCACTCAGCCCGTGATGTCTGCTAAAAACTAAAAAATGAAATAAAAACACATTACGAAAATTGTAAAAAAATTTTAATACACTACTTTTGCAAAAAAGGATTAATTTAATAAAGTTTCATGACATAAATGTAATAAATATAACAGTATTCAACAAATTTATAAAATCATTTACAAATGATATTACAAAATTAAATTAACACTTAAAAAGGGAAAATAAAAAATAGAATAATCGATAAAGTAACAAAAACATAAAAACAAAATTAAATAACATAAAAAATTTTACTCAACTTTAACTATTCTAAACCCCAGTTAATAATACAAAAACCAATAATTGAATTAAAAAAAACTTTAATAATAAAATTTATTTGTACTTAAATAAAAAAGCCATAGCAATAAAAATTAAAATAAATAGATAATAAATAAAAATAACAAATTAAGTAAACAAAGAAAATTAAAAAATATAATATCGGATATAAACTAAAAATTAAAAAAAAAAAAAAAATCGGGAAAAATTAAAATAAAATATTGAAAAAATTTATTAAATAAGATTTTATAACATAAAATTAAAAAGTACAATGGTATCAAAAAATAATCATGAAATAAATTTAAAATAATTGAAAAATTAAGTAGAAACTTGAAAAGGGAAAATAAAAAACAGAAATGATGATAAAATAAAAATATAAAAACACCAAACGAACCACAAATAAAATTGAATAAAAAATAAGATTTAATTAAATAAAGAAATTAAGTAAATCCATACACCATTAAAAAATTGAATTAAAAGATTTCAACAAATTAGAGGGAAAAAATAATTAACAATTGAAAACATGAATAAATGGAAAAGATAAATTAACAAATTTTACTTAATTTGAACTATTCTAAACTATATTAATAACCAAACTAAATTAATCGCACCTAAACTAAATTAAACTCAACTAACTTAAAATTTAAGTCATTTTACCTTTCAAGGCAGTTTTTCTAAAAACAAAAATATTTCCCCCTTTTCCCCAACCAGCGACGACACCTTCCACATCTACAACATCTCCTACCTCTTCTACACAATGTTCGGCTCGCTGATAACAATCGTCGTCGCCTTGATCACCAGCCTTGCACTGGGTCCCAATAAGATTGAAAATATGGACACAAAACTACTTTCGCCCTGTGTGCGCCGTTGGGTCGACCGTTATGCGGCGAGACGAGCGCTAGCGGCGAATACACAGCTACAAACAAAAACTGCAAAAGCATTGGAGGTGAATTCTACCAAATTAACAACGCTGGTGGAGACGCCAACATAAAGTAGAGAGTGGACCAAAAAACTGTTTCCTGGTCAAATTTTTATTTATTAAAAGCTTTAAGCCACCTAGTAAAGAGTACATATTTAAGCATAGAAAGCTATGCATAAAAGTAGACTTTGCCAAAGCTGCTTTCATTCGAGCACCACCCGTTTTACTCTCGTTAGGAAAGCTTTAATGTAGTCTACTTTGGGCATAATTTTTTGTATAACTTCTTGAAAATTTTACTCTTCAAATGGTAGAGTAAGCTAATGTAAATATCGCGCATTAGAAGTGAAAATAGTATTAGTAGAGTTTATATATATGTATGTAGTATTACAAAATAACTAGTAATAAGTGAAGATAAAAAAGGTAAAAAAATATATATGTATTAATGTTCCTACTCGTTTAAATTATTGTAAATAAATCAACGCATTTTCCCATTACATACTTGCTTTACGAGCTACACATATTTATTTCTTTGCTTAAACGATACTTATATAGAAAGGTTTATTAAACGTCGAGCCTCGCACCCACTCCATTACGACTAAACCTTCAAAGCCTGGCTACTAACCCATTTCACGTGTTTTTGTTTTTGCATTAGGTTTTTCCATTACTCTATCCAGTGCCATTGCCCTTTCAACCCCAGCTCAATCTATGTATCAATTTCAGACTATTTGTGTTTTTGTCCCAAAACTCTAAAAATACCCAGAGGCTTAATGCTTGCGTGTGCGGCCTCACTCACCGTCAACGCCTGCACCCCTTTAATTGTTAACTAAACTTGTGCCGATTTTGGACAGCAGAAATTTTTCTTTCATCTTCTTTACGTATGGTTGATTTGCTTCTGTGCTTTTATTCCTGGCATAGTTTGATTTCGAAAAAGGTCACTTTCCTATTTGTTAAGTAATGTTTTTGTAAGTTAATTGAAAATGTTTGTGTTCTTGACCAACAACTAGTGAAGTTGTTATTGTTAGTGATTACCCGATTTGTTTTTTTTTTTTTTAAGTTAGGCTGTGTCATTGGCTTGTGGTTAGATAGAACTTAATTGAGTTGTTAATGATTTAACAGAATCTTAGTGGAGGAAATTTTGTGTTTCCAGCGCCAAGCTTTTCAAAAATTTACAAAGTTGAAGCCAAGGCACATTAAACAGGTAGTATCAGTAGAGCAAAAACAACATTTGCGTGTATTTTGTTGTTGCTTCTGGTATCGAAAGTGTCAAAAACTGTTCTGAATTTTTTCTTCTAAATCAAAGCGTGCCATGTGAAATACAAAAAATTATAAAAAATAAAAAATTGAAATTGGAAAAAATAAAAATTGATGCAACTTTCTTTCCTAGTAAATTTGTTTGCTTCTCGAAGCATTGATCTATCCTTTGCAAGGCCCAGTAATCAGCGGTCGTGCTGCTGAGTTGGGCGAACGTTCCAAAAGCTGCTATTCAATCGCTTGTTTTGTATGGAAAAAGGTTTCACATGCAAATGGATTTTAACAATTCAGAATTTTTGTGAAAAAAAATTAAAAATATTTGACATTTTCGAGACCAAATAATTTGAAAATAAATCAAATCAGCTGCTCTACTGATACTACCTGTTCAATGTACCTTGGTTGAAGCTCTACGTCTGCAAAGGGTGCTAGATAAAAAAATTAATTTGAGTACAGAGCTTATTGGATATAACTATTCTTCGAATTCGTAAGTTTCCAAGGATGCCTTCTGACGCGCCCAGAAAATAGTGAAATTTCAGTTCAAGTTTTGTTGGTTTTGCTTTTGCAATGGAATTCTACAAAATATATTTTTGATCAACCATAATAAATTTAAGGTAAAATGTGCAAAAACCTCTACAAGCTTACCATAAACTTCGGAAGCAACCAATTTTCATTCCTCACAGCTCATATAAATTTCTCAGAACATGAGATCCACCTAAATACCTTTAAACTGCCTGGCATCACCCTGCCTGCCTGATAAAACTGAACTACACTACTTAAATCTCAACACTGCAATGTCTGGTTAATACATTCCTATATTAATAATTGGGGTTTGAAGCTCCTTCAGCAGCACAGTGCAAGTGACCAATGATGCTCTATGCCAACTTTACGTGATGGCCTTCTCAATTTCCCAGCACTCGCCGGTTGGCTATAAGAAACCCTCTATCACATTCTGCGGAGACAACAGTTGACCTCCTTACCCAGACATGGCTTGTCTAATGTGTCGTCAAAGCTGTCGATGCAACAGTGTTATGTCCGGAGACTAAAACACTTTCCCCCCAGTTAGGAAATGTCGCCCTGCCCGGCATCACTTTTTCTGTTTCTACGTCGGACCCCGTTTTTTTTTGGAAATGCATTTACTAAATAGCTACTTATTTTTTCCAAATTTCTGATGATTTTCACAGCAAATTAGCCTAAGAACGCTGCTCTTGTTCCATTTCGAACACGCATCGTCTGAGCTCGAGTCGCCGCATGTGCATTCAGGCTCTTTTGTTTTACCTATTTTCGTTAGGTTATTTTTGCGCAGGTCCGCAAATTTGGTTTACATACATAAAAAGTCTAGTTTTCCAAATGCAATGTGTTTCTGTGTCCCACTGCTCTTGCCATTACTGTACGCTGCGAGCGTGATGTACTCAGCACAATATCGAAGGAGGATGGTTCCGTGCGCAGAAGTCCACGTAAGTGGGAAAAACTTTTAAATACCATACACCTGGGACTGGCTAAAAGTTATTATTTGACGTACGGTTCAAATCGCAGCTCACTATGTCCAGAAATCTATATCTACGTATCCCCTGGGTAACGACCAAACATCCATTTGGGAGGCGTTAAACGATGACGACCTAGTGGCAGATTTTCAGAACATTGGTACTTAAATTATGTAGGGAACACTTTTCCTCCCTATTAAATGACGGCAGCAGTAAAAGTAGTGGAGAAGACGAATCCGAGCATCCTGTCAATGACGATGGAGTCAATATCCCACCGCCTGACTATGACGAACTACTAATAGCCATTACGCTTGAGTTGACGGCCTTCCAGGCGAGCTATTCAACTACGGCGACGAGGAGCTGACAAGGTGCATGCATCGACTCTTATGCAGAATACGGTAAGACATTCCCGACGACTGGAATATAAGTGTGCTCTGCCCAATCCACAAAAGAATATTACAAGGTCTTATCGAGCGTATTGTGTGAAAGACTGAAGCCCACCGTCATTGAACTGATTGAACCTTATCAGCGTGGCTTTAGATCTGGAAAATCCACCAAGGATCAGGTATTCACAATACGCCAAATCTTGGAAAAGACCGGCGAGAAAAGGATTGACACTTACCACCTATTCGTCGACTTCAGAGCCGCTTTCGACAGCACTTAAAGGAGTTTCCAATTACAGACATGAAAAAGTAAGCGACGTCGTTTATTTGGGAACCAGCATTAACACCATTATTAACGTCAGCCTTGAAATCCAACGAAGAATCACTTTATCCAACAAGTACTACTTTAGACTGAGCAGGCAATTGCGAAGTAAAGTCCTCTCTTGCCGTACAAAAATCACACTCTGTAAGTCACTCATAATGCCTGTGCTAGTGTATGGCGTGTAGGCATGGACACCTGATGAGGCGGCTCTTGGAGTTTTCGAGAGAAAGATTCTGCGAAAGATTTAGGGCTATGAGCTGTCATAGGTCATGCCGTTCGAATTTACAGTAACGCTCCAGCTCTGAAAGTATTCAACGCAGAAAGCGATGCTGGTAACGGAGGAAGATAAAGAATGACCGGGTGAAGAAGGACTTGGCGTCACTTGGAATTCCCAGTTGCCATCAGTTGGCACAGAAGAGAAACGACTGGCGTGCTCTTTTGGACTTTGCCAAAATTGCTTAGGCGGTTAGAGCGTCGATAAAGATGAAGAAGAAAAAACAATATCGAAATCATCGTTGATATAAAAAGCTTGCGTTTGGATTGTGTTGGCATCCTAATATTTGCTGTCAGTCTGCTTATTTCCATATAACACAGTCCTGGTAGATGCGTATCCCACGAGGTAGGTTTCATCTGGCATCTCAATGTTTAGTATAGTAGCTTGCCTTCCAAATTGCTGGATGTATAATTGAGCCGCATGCTTCAACCGATGCGAATTTCTATGTCGCCAGCCCTCAGTGGTTTCGTACGGCAGACCTCGATTTCTCAAATAGCTTATCAGCATGTTTTTCTTAGAAAAGTGGGCATTTTACATCGATTTTCCACGGCAAGGCTTTCACATAAGGCCATAAGTAATTCTGAAATTCAAAACTTTTAAATCATCAAGGCTTCTCAACACAGAAGTATACTCACCCGCCGATGGATGGATCCTCAATAAAAGAGAAAGGATACTTTTGTAAAGAAATAAATGCTGCATGCGTCTTTGTTATCTTCAAATGCATTTCCATGACAGCTTCATGCACAATTGGTCCTTAATGGGTTCTCATATTAGGAACCGAAATTTTTCAATTTCTAAGTAAAATTTTGAGCGCGAATTACTGCATTTACCCTAGGTTAGATTACCTCATTTACTCTAATTATCATCCAAATTTTGAGTATTTAAGTCGTTGCATTCTCTAATTTTCAACGAAAAGGTATCGAAATCAGCTATCAAATCAAAACAAAATAGGGGAAAAACTAAAGCTAAGAAGAACAATAACAAAACGATTAACTTTCATAATGAGTGCAGAGCTTTTAAAGGTTTTTGCAAATTTTATATAAGCGGACACATGATATAAGCTCCCTTACACCAGAAGTGCTTTAGACCAGTGTTTATTCTGTTCAGACGTATACAGAATGTACCGAGAAGCTATGAATTGCCTTACTTTGTTTTATACCGGCGATTGGCACCCCTTTGTCCGGATGAGGGGCTTTTTAAAGCTTTCCATACGTCTTGCATCGAAATGGTAGTCTAAACCATCATTATTTAGGGCATTACTAATGTAAATCAGTGTAGATAAGAGAAGGATTTTACTTTTCCCGCATTCACAACAAATCACTGGAAAGCTGCAAATGCTTCTCCAGCATATTAAGACCTTTGATCGCGTTTGGTCCTGATCAGTAAAGAGCTTTTACTCTATGCGCTTCAAGAACCTTCTTCAGCGGTTCGGAGTACGTTGTGTGGTCATATAAAATCTAAGAAAAGGTTTAAAAAACTCACAACCAAAGCGAGCTTTTGATTTTTCCGCGTCTACATAAAATCTATGGAAAGCTTCCCCAGTAAAATAAAGTCTGAATTTTGGTCGTGTCTGGTGTGAAAAGCTTCTTGCTCTGGAGCAGTGTCGAAAAGAAGCCTAGATTTAAGGCAGCAGATCGGCCAAGAACCGAGAGCTTTCGCCCTTTGCGAGCTTTATATAGTTTTTTCCCGAGAGCTATGCTTTTACTGATCTATGCGAATAACGATCAAAACTTTCTGTAGATTTTACATCGGCGTGCACAGGGTAAGAGCTCTCTCACTCTCTGGTCATGGCTAGAGTAAATAGTAAGTTTTTGTCAATTTGTGGAGCCTATAAGGCCAACATAATTGGAGTACTCGTACACATAACCAACTCAACTGTGTTGAGTGTTTGTGTTGCTCCTATGATGTGCCATTCACTACTACTACTCATATTACTTGACGCCTTTGGGAAATGGCAGTAAAACAAAAAATGTCAAAGGATAGTGCTCTCCACTATTTAATTGTAATGTGGGAACATTCTACTCATTGTATTGTAATTGCGCGCGTTCTTGATAGAATAATTCTATTACTCGCACTACTCGTACTGAAATAATATTTATTCTTTGACTGCGGGCATACAAGAATGCCGTTGACAGAAAAACAAAAACACAAACGAAACTGCTGTAAAAACTATCTCCCCACACTTTTAAAGCAGCGACTGTCACCCACGCACTTAACGCTAGCGCTAATAACGGGTGATTTTTTTGAGGTTAGGATTTTCATGCATTAGTATTTG